>NW_018743927.1:0-25741 GCF_001683475.1 Chenopodium quinoa
TGAATGTGGTTAACTTTCAATTGAGTCAATTTGCTTTGTTGAATGCATTTGACTTTCATTTGATTCAAAAAGTTTTGTTTGACTATCATGTGATTAATTAGCCTCGTTGAATGCATTTGACAGTCATTTGATTCAAAAAGCTTTGTTTGAATTCTTTGGACTTTTACTTGATTCAATTAGCTTTTTTGAAAGCATTTGACTTTCATATGATTTAATTAGCTTTGTTTGAATGTTTTTTACTTTCATTTGATGCAATTAGCTTTGTCTGAATGTGTTTGACTTTCGTTTGATTTAATTATCTTTTTTGAATGCATTTGACTTTCATTTGATTCAGATAGCATTGTTTGAATGTGTTTGACTTTCATTTGATTCAAATAGCTTTGTTTGAATGTGTTTGCCTTCCATTGGATTTAATTAGCTTTGTTTGAATGTGGTTGACTTTTAATTGATTCAATTTGATCTGTTGAATGCATTTGACTTTCATTTGATTCAAAAAGATTTGTTTGAATGTGTTTGACTTTCATATGATTCAATTAGTATCGTTGAATGCATTTGACAATCATTTGATTCAAAAAGCTATGTTTGAATTTGTTTGACTTTCACTTGATTCAATTAGCTTTTTTGAACTCATTTGACTTTCTTTGGATTCAAAAAGCTTTGTTGAATGTGTTTGAATTTCACTTGATTTAATTAACTTTGTTAAAAAGTGGTTAACTTTCATTTGATTCAATTAGCTTTGTTTGAATGTGGTTGACTTTCATTTGATTCAATTAGGTTTGTTAGAATGCCATTGACTTTCGTTTGATTCAGTTAGGTTTGTTAGAATGCCATTGACTTTCATTTGATTCAATTAGCTTTGTTGAATGCATATGACTTTCATTTGATTCAAAAAGCTTTGTTTGAATGTGTTTGACTTTCATTTGATTCAATTAGCATCGTTGAACGCATTTAACAGTTATTTGATTCAAAAAACTTTGTTTGAATTACCTAGACTTTCACTTGATTCAATTAGCTTTTTTGAATGCATTTAACTTTCATTTTATTTAAAAAGCTTTGTTTAAATTTAATTGACTTTCAGTTGATTTAATTACTTTTTTTTAATTGCATTTGACTTTCAGTTGATTCAAAAGATTTGTTTGAATGTGCTTGCCTTTCATACGATTCAATTAGCATCGTTGAACGGATTTGACAATCATTTGATTCAAAAAGCTTTGTTTGACTTTCACTTGATTCAAATCGCTATTTTGAATGCATTTGAATTTCATTTGATTGAAAAAGCTTTGTTTGAATGTGTTTGATTTTTCATTTGATTAAATTAGCTTTGTTTGAATGTGATTGACTTTCATTTGAATCAATTAGCTTTGTTTAATGCATTTGACTTTCATTTAATTCAAAAAGCTTTGTTTGAATGTGTTTTGACTTTAATTTGATTCAAATAGCTTTGTTTAAATGTTTTTGACTTTCACTTGATTTAAATACCTTTTTTGAATGCGTTTGACTTTCATTTGATTCAAATAGCATTTCTTGAATGTGTTTGACTTTTTATTTGGTTCAAATAGCTTTGTTTAAATGTGTTAGACTTTCATTTGATTCAATTAGCTTTGCTTGAATGTGGTTAACTTTCAATTGAGTCAATTTGCTTTGTTGAATACATTTGACTTTCATTTGATTCAAAAAGTTTTGTTTGACTGTCATGTGATTCAATTAGCCTCGTTGAATGCATTTGACAATCATTTGATTCAAAAAGATTGTTTGAATTCTTTGGACTTTTACTTGATTCAATTAGCTTTTTTGAAAGCATTTGACTTTCATATGATTTAATTAGCTTTGTTTGAATGTTTTTGACTTTCATTTGATGCAATTAGCTTTGTCTGAATGTGTTTGACTTTCGTTTGATTTAATTATCTTTTTTGAATGCATTTGACTTTCATTTGATTCAGATAGCATTGTTTGAATGTGTTTGACTTTCATTTGATTCAAAAAGCTTTGTTTGAATGTGTTTGCCTTCCATTGGATTTAATTAGCTTTGTTTGAATGTGGTTGACTTTTAATTGATTCAATTTGATCTGTTGAATGCATTTGACTTTCATTTGATTCAAAAAGATTTGTTTGAATGTGTTTGACTTTCATATGATTCAATTAGTATCGTTGAATGCATTTGACAATCATTTGATTCAAAAAGCTATATTTTAATTTGTTTGACTTTTACTTGATTCAATTAGCTTTTTTGAACTCATTTGACTTTCTTTGGATTCAAAAAGCTTTGTCTGAATGTGTTTGAATTTCACTTGATTTAAATTAACTTTGTTTGAAAGTGGTTAACTGTCATTTGATTCAATTAGCTTTGTTTGAATGTGGTTGACTTTCATTTGATTCAATTAGGTTTGTTAGAATGCCATTGACTTTCGTTTGATTCAGTTAGGTTTGTTAGAATGCCATTGACTTTCATTTGATTCAATTAGCTTTGTTGAATGCATATGACTTTCATTTGATTCAAAAAAGCTTTGTTTGAATGTGTTTTGACATTCATTTGATTCAATTAGCATCGTTGAACGCATTTAACAGTCATTTGATTCAAAAAGCTTTGTTTGAATTACCTAGACTTTCACTTGATTCAATTAGCTTTTTTGAATGCATTTAACTTTCATTTTATTTAAAAAGCTTTGTTTAAATTTAATTGACTTTCACTTGATTTAATTACTTTTTTTTAATTGCATTTGACTTTCAGTTGATTCAAAAAGATTTGTTTGAATGTGCTTGACTTTCATACGATTCAATTAGCATCGTTGAACGGATTTGACAATCATTTGATTCAAAAAGCTTTGTTTGACTTTCACTTGATTCAAATCGCTATTTTGAATGCATTTGAATTTCATTTGATTGAAAAAGCTTTGTTTGAATGTGTTTGATTTTCATTTGATTAAAATAGCTTTGTTTGAATGTGATTGACTTTCATTTGAATCAATTAGCTTTGTTTAATGCATTTGACTTTCATTTAATTCAAAAAGCTTTGTTTGAATGTGTTTGACTTTAATTTGATTCAAATAGCATTGTTTGAATGTTTTTGACTTTCTGATGTAAAACTAATAGATGAAATTAGTTTAAACAAGTTAATGAATCAAGCTTAAGCAAAGGATTGATTTTAGGTTGGTGTTTAGGTACGTTTGTGTAGAATTTAGGTGTAGGTTTGTAAAAGATTACTCACTTAACAAACAAGGATATGAAGGCAAGGATTTCTCACTCAACCTACTAAGTTCAAATTGTATGGAAGGATTACTCACTTGACCACTCAATCTCTTCAAGTCTAACTTGGTACAAAAACCAGTTATTTCACAAACAAATAATCAGTTTTTTAAGTTCAAGCAAAAGCTCTTTTTCATTCATCAAAATCTGATTACAAACTATAATTACATGCCTTTTATAAGCAACTAAAAGAACTAACAATCATTGCTTAACTTAAAGAAGCAAACTGATTTATTAAAGCTTTAAACAACGAAAATGAAACTAAGCCTAAATTACGTCTAAGTGCAGCAGCCTCTTAGTCTTCATATGCCCCTTAACGTCCTTATTAAACGCATGTAAATGAGCTAAACAAACAGCCACAAATTCAGCAAGAAAACCGTTGGAAGTGCATTTGTAACCCCCCCTTGATTCACGCTCCTTTCATTATTCATGCATTGAAGTTTCTCCTTGAGTTCCTCTCAACTGAAATGGATGTTCAAAATGCTACAATTAACGTGCTTAATGAGCAATTAAGCAAGTAAATCCATGATTAAAACCAAACGGACCATGGGCAGCAAAAGAATCCAAGGTTTGGTCTTCAAATGATTTCCCAAGTATCACTTCTTTGGATGAACCGTAACTTGGACTTGTGCTTGGACTTGGATGAAAACTGTGACTAGGACTAATAGGACTTTCGTGATTTGCATCATCCTCCCCTTCTTCGAAAGGAGTTGTCCTCAACTCGTCATCTTCTAAATAAGGAGCTAGGTCACCAATATTGAAAGTTGATGAAACTCCAAATTGCCCTCCAAGATCAACTTTGTATGCATTATCATTGATCCTTTCCATGATTTGAAAAGGACCCTCTGCCCTTGGCATCAACTTGTGCTTTCGTTGCTTAGGGAACCTTTCTTTTTGAAGAAAAATCCAAACAAGATCACCCACTTCGAATTTTCTCACATTGCTCAAGTGTTTGTTTGCTTGCTTCTTGTAGGACTCGTTAGCTTTCTCAATGTTCTTCCTAACTTCTTTATGAACATTCATCATGAACTCAACATGCTCCTTGGCTGTCCCATGAACAAATTTGTCCTTAGGAATTGCAATGTAATCAATAGGAACATAAGGATTGACCCCATAAACAATTTCGAATGGTGAGTATTTCGTGGTTTTACTTGGAGTTCTATTGTAAGCAAATTCAGCATGAGCTAGCTTTAGATCCCAATCTTTCCCTCCTTTGTTCACTAAGGCACAAAGCAATGTTCCAAGAACTCTATTCACCACCTCAGTTTGACCATCCGTTTGTGGATGATGGCTAGTTGAAAAAAGCAGCTTGGTACCCACGAGCCTCCATAATGACTTCCAAAAATGGCTCACGAACTTTGTATCACGATCTGAAACAATGGTTCTAGGCAAACCATGTAACTTAGCCACCTCCTTGAAAAATAAAGTTGAGCCACGTTATAAGCATCATCCACCTTTTTACAAGCAATGAAATGGACCATCTTCGAAAAACGATCAACAACCACCATGATTGAATCTTTTCCACAAGCTGTTCTAGGCAAGGCCATGATGAAATCCATACTCAAATCCTCCCAAGGTCTTTCAGGAATTGGCAAAGGCTTGTATTCACCTCTATGAAAGGTCATTTTAGCCCTTTGACAAGTAGAACATCTAGCTAGGATTTGGTGCACGTTAGCTAGCATCTTTGGCCAATAAAAGTGACTTTGCAAGATCTCTAGGGTCTTTTGAATACCCATATGACCAGCAAGGCCTCCTCCATGAGCTTCCCTTATCAATAAGTCACGAATTGCCCCTTTAGGAACACAAAGTTTGTTTCCTTTGAAAAGAAAACCATCCACCATCACGAACTGACCATTTACTCCATGTTTGCAAGCTTCAATGATTTCCATAAGTTCATGGTCATCTTTGTAAGCTTTCTTTCATAATTTCAAAACCAAGGACCTTAGCCTCCATGATTCCAAGAAGAGTATGCCTCCTTGACAATGCATCAGCCACGATGTTGGCTTTCCCTTGCTTATATTTTGTAGCAAAGTTGAATGATTGTAAGAATTCTACCCACTTAGCATGCCTAGCATTCAATTTTTTTTGGCCATGTATGAACCTCAAAGACTCATGATCCGAATGCAAGATGAATGGTTGTGGCCTCAAATAATGTGACCAATGATCTAAGGCTCGAACCATGGCATAAAATTCTTTGTCATAAGTGGAATAGTTCAATTTCCCTTGGCTCAATTTCTCACTAAAGTAGGCAATGGGTTTTTTTTCTTGGATTAGGACAGCCCCTATTCCCTTCCCACTTGCATCACACTCAACTTCAAAGGGTTTCATAAAATCAGGTAAGGCTAAAACAGGTGCCTCACACATTTTTTTTTTCACTAGTTCAAACGCCTCTTGGGCTTGAGGGTTCCATTGGAAGGTTCCTTTCTTTGTACACTCGGTGATAGGAGCCATGAGGGTACTAAAGTTCTTAATGAACCTTCTATAGAAAGAGGTTAGTCCATGAAATGAACGAACTTCAGTTATGGTTTTTGGGGTAGGCCACGAAGCAATGGCTTCTATTTTGCTTGGATCCACCTTGATTCCATCACCTGAAACATGTAACCAAGAAAAAAAATTTCGGTTAGCAAAAAATGACACTTCTCCAACTTCCCATACAATTTTTTCTCCCTCAAAGTTCTAAAGATTTCTTCCAAGTGCCTCAAATGATCTTCCTCATTTGTACTATAGATGAGAATATCATCTAAGTAAACAACTACAAACCTCCCCAAAAAAGGTCTCAACATCTCATTCATAAGCCTCATGAAAGTACTTGGGGAATTTTGTTAAACCAAATGGCATAACAAGCCATTCATACAACCCATGCTTGGTTTTAAAAGCTGTTTTCCACTCATCACCCTCCCTCATACGAATTTGGTGATACCCACTTCTCAAATCAATTTTTGAAAACACTCTAGCCCCACTCAACTCATCCAACATATCATCAAGCCTAGGTATGGGAAACCTATACTTAATGGTTATATTGTTCACGGCCCTACTATCAATACACATCCTCCATGTTCCATCTTTTTTAGGCACTAACAATGTAGGAACAGCACAAGGACTCATAGACTCTCTCACATAACCCATTTGCATCAAACTCCTCAATTTGTTTTTGCAACTCTTTAGTTTCCATGGGATTACATCTATAAGGTGGTTTGTTAGGAAAGGGGTGCTCCCGGAATTAGGTCAATTTGATGTTCTATCCCACGAATGGGAGGTAATCCTAAAGGCAACTCATTAGGAAAAACATCCTCATAAGCTTTGACTAATTCGGCCAACCTAGGGTTTTGTTGAACAAACCCTTCATGCTCCTCCTTAGACAACAACAAAACACCTCATCTTCCTTCTCTAAGGTCTTTTCGAATTCTTTGAAAGAAAGTAACAAGATTTCCTTTCTTTTGGGCTCTTTTTGTGGTGTTTGTGGTGGTGGGAGTTGTGTTTGGGAAATCTTTTTTTGTGGTGGTAAAGGATGCAACACTTTCTTGCTGCCTTGGTGGGTGTTAGTTAGACCATCATGGATTGATTTTCTATCACTTTTCCATGGTCTTCCTAATAAAACGTGACATGCATCCATAGGAATGACATCACACAAAATCTCATCAACATAAGAACCAATCTGAAATTTTACCAAGCATTGTCTCCTAACTCCCGTACTCTTACTCTTATCAAGCCAACTCAATTTGTAAGGGGTAGGGTGTCTAGTGGTTTTCAAATCAAGTTTTTTTACAAGGTCACTTGATACAACATTTGCTTCACTACCACTATCAACAATTAAGTCACAAACATCTCCATTAACCTTGTATTTGGTTAAAAAGACATTCTCTCTTTGCAAAGGGTTTCTTTCAACCTCAACTTGCATTTGTAAAGCTCTCCTCAAGACTAGGCTTTTTTTTTTCGGGGAAACAATCATCACCTTGTTCCTCCTCTTCATTAGAATCATAAGATTCCAAAGGGTCATTTTCAACAACATTTTCATCCTCTAACTCCTCATCTAGGCTAAAAGGTTGAGCCATCATATTTTTTAGCTCTCTCATGGTTAAAGCTCTAGTATTAGGACAATCCCTCTTATAGTGTCCTCTCCCATGACACTTAAAACACACTATGTCACTCAAGTCTCCGGTTTTGACAACAGCTTTGCCTTTTTCTTTTGGGTCAAAGGAACTTGGGTTTCTTTTGGTGGAATTTGGGAAAGAAGAGTTTTCTTTTGGTGGATTGAATGGACGTTTGAATTTTGGGTCAAAAGAGTTCGAAGGTTTCTTCTTCTTCCTTTGATTATCAAGTTTTCACCGAAAGCTTACAAGCTTCATCAAAGGTCAGATTGGGTTGCAACCTCTACTTCCTCATAAATGTCCTTATCCAAACCAGCCATAAACCTCCCTAATTTGAGTTCTTCATTTTCCTCTATTTCGCACACAATGGAAAGTTTCTCAAATTCTTTTATGTACTCCTCCACACTACTGCTACCTTGTTGCAAGGTACTCCATTTAACATACATGGATTGTTTGTAATTAGAAGGCACAAAACGTCCCCTAAGTTTCTTCCTAAGCTTGGTCCATGTAGAAATACGAGTTTTCCCATTGCTTTCTCGTTTTCTTTGGACTCCTTTCAACCAAGTTTCAGCATACTTGGCTATCTTCACCTTAGCAATCTTGTACTTTTGTTCATCTTCCTCAACGTCTTTGAACTCAAAGTACCTCTCAAGTGATTGCTCCACTCCAAGTACTTCTCAGGGTCAAGAGTACCATCAAAAAGGTCTACATCCACCTTTAGACTCTTGTCATCATATCTAGGAGGGTTTTGACGCCCATCCCTTTGTTCTTGTGTCAACAAACGAGCCATTAGAGCCATTATATTACCATGTAATTGCTCATTGGTTTCCAAGAGCCTTTGTTGGTTTTCCTCCATAATTCTAAGTCTCCTTTGGTCAACGGTTTCATTTGGGTTTGCTTGATCCATTTGGACAGAAACAACCCCCTACCTGACGCGCCAAATGATGTAAAACTAATAGATGAAATTAGTTTAAACAAGTTAATGAATCAAGCTTAAGCAAAGGATTGATTTTAGGTTGGTGTTTAGGTACGTTTGTGTAGAATTTAGGTGTAGGTTTGTAAGGATTACTCACTTAACAAACAAGGATATGAAGGCAAGGATTTCTCACTCAACCTACTAAGTTCAAATTGTATGGAAGGATTACTCACTTGACCACTCAATCTCTTCAAGTCTAACTTGGTACAAAAACCGGTTATTTCACAAACAAATAATCAGTTTTTTAAGTTCAAGCAAAAGCTCTTTTTCATTCATCAAAAATCTGATTACAAACTACAATTACATGCCTTTTATAAGCAACTAAAAGAACTAACAATCATTGCTTAACTTAAAGAAGCAAACTGATTTATTAAAGCTTTAAACAACGAAAACGAAACTAAGCCTAAATTACGTCTAAGTGCAGCAGCCTCTTAGTCTTCATATGCCCCTTAACGGCCTTATTAAACGCATGTAAATGAGCTGAACAAACAGCCACAAATTCAGCAAGAAAACCGTTGGAGGTGCATTTGTAACCCCCCCTTGATTCACGCCCCTTTCATTATTCATGCATTGAAGTTTCTCCTTGAGTTCTTCTCAACTGAAATGGCTGTTCAAAATGCTACAATTAACGTGCTTAATGAGCAATTAAGCAAGTAAATCCATGATTAAAACCAAACGGACCATGGGCAGCAAAAGAATCCAAGGTTTGGTCTTCAAATGATTTCCCAAGTATCACTTCTTTGGATGAACCGTAACTTGGACTTGTGCTTGGACTTGGATGAAAACTGTGACTAGGACTAACAGGACTTTCGTGATTTGCATCACTTTCACTTGGTTTAAATACCTTTTTTGAATGCGTTTCACTTTCATTTGATTCAAATAGCATTACTTGAATGTGTTTGACTTTCATTTGGTTCAAATAGCTTTGTTTAAATGTGTTTGACTTTCATTTGATTCAATTAGCTTTGCTTGAATGTGGTTAACTTTCAATTGAGCCAATTTGCTTTGTTGAATGCATTTGACTTTCATTTGATTCAAAAAGTTTTGTTTGACTGTCATGTGATTCAATTAGCCTCGTTGAATGCATTTGACAATCATTTGATTCAAAAATCTTTGTTTGAATTCTTTGGACTTTTACTTGATTCAATTAGCTTTTTTGAAAGCATTTGACATTCATATGATTTAATTAGCTTTGTTTGAATGTTTTTGACTTTCATTTGATGCAATTAGCTTTGTCTGAATGTGTTTGACTTTCGTTTGATTTAATTATCTTTTTTGAATGCATTTGACTTTCATTTGATTCTGATAGCATTGTTTGAATGTGTTTGACTTTCATTTGATTCAAATATTTTTGTTTGAATGTGTTTGCCTTCCATTGGATTTAATTAGCTTTGTTTGAATGTGGTTGACTTTTAATTGATTCAATTTGATCTGTTGAATGCATTTGACTTTCATTTGATTAAAAAAGATTTGTTTGAATGTGTTTGACTTTCATATGATTCAATTAGTATCGTTGAATGCATTTGACAATCATTTGATTCAAAAAGCTATGTTTGACTTTGTTTGACTTTCACTTGATTCAATTAGCTTTTTTGAACTCATTTGACTTTCTTTGGATTCAAAAATCTTTGTTTGAATATGTTTGAATTTCACTTGATTTAAAGTAGCTTTGTTTGAATGTGGTTAACTTTCATTTGATTCAATTAGCTTTGTTTGAATGTGGTTGACTTTCGTTTGATTCAATTAGGTTTGTTAGAATGCCATTGACTTTCGTTTGATTCAATTAGGTTTGTTAGAATGCCATTGACTTTCATTTGATTCAATTAGCTTTGTTGAATGCATATGACTTTCATTTGATTCAAAAAGCTTCGTTTGAATGTGTTTGACTTTCATTTGATTCAATTAGCATCGTTGAACGCATTTGACAGTCATTTGATTCAAAAAGCTTTGTTTGAATTACCTAGACTTTCACTTGATTCAATTAGCTTTTTTGAATGCATTTAACTTTCATTTTATTTAAAAAGCTTTGTTTAAATTTAATTGACTTTCACTTGATTTAATTACTTTTTTTTAATTGCATTTGACTTTCAGTTGATTCAAAAAGATTTGTTTGAATGTGCTTGACTTTCATACGATTCAATTAGCATCGTTTGAACGGATTTGACAATCATTTGATTCAAAAAGCTTTGTTTGACTTTCACTTGATTCAAATCGCTATTTTGAATGCATTTGAATTTCATTTGATTGAAAAAGCTTTGTTTGAATGTGTTTGATTTTCATTAGATTAAATTAGCTTTGTTTGAATGTGATTGACTTTCATTAGAATCAATTAGCTTTGTTTAATGCATTTGACTTTATTTAATTCAAACAAGCTTTGTTTGAATGTGTTTGACTTTAATTAGATTCAAGTAGCTTTGTTTGAATGTTTTTTACTTTCACTTGATTTAAATACCTTTTTTGAATGCGTTTGACTTTCATTTGATTCGAATAGCATTTCTTGAATGTGTTTGACTTTCATTTGGTTCAAATAGCTTTGTTTAAATGTGTTTGACTTTCATTTGATTCAATTAGCTTTGCTTGAATGTGGTTAACTTTCAATGGAGTCAATTTGCTTTGTTGAATGCATTGGATTTTCATTTGATTCAAAAAGTTTCGTTTGACTGTCATGTGATTCAATTAGCCTCGTTGAATGCATTTGACAATCATTTGATTCAAAAAGCTTTGTTTGAATTCTTTGGACTTTTACTTGATTCAATTAGCTTTTTTGAAAGCATTTGACTTTCATA
Source organism: Chenopodium quinoa (assembly GCF_001683475.1). Lineage (NCBI taxonomy): Eukaryota > Viridiplantae > Streptophyta > Magnoliopsida > Caryophyllales > Amaranthaceae > Chenopodium > Chenopodium quinoa. The sequence continues at coordinate 11,094 of NW_018743927.1, forward strand.
TGATTTAATTAGCTTTATTTGAATGTTTTTGACTTTCATTTGATGCAATTAGCTTTGTCTGAATGTGTTTGACTTTCGTTTGATTTAATTATCTTTTTGAATGCATTTGACTTTCATTTGATTCAGATAGCATTGTTTGAATGTGTTTGACTTTCATTTGATTCGAAATAGCTTTGTTTGAATGTGTTTGCCTTCCATTGGATTTAATTAGCTTTGTTTGAATGTGGTTGACTTTTAATTGATTCAATTTGATCTGTTGAATGCATTTGACATTCATTTGATTCAAAAAGATTTGTTTGAATGTGTTTGACTTTCATATGATTCAATTAGTATCGTTGAATGCATTTGACAATCATTTGATTCAAAAAGCTATGTTTGAATTTGTTTGACTTTCACTTGATTCAATTAGCTTTTTTGAACTCATTTGACTTTCTTTGGATTCAAAAAGCTTTGTTTGAATGTGTTTGAATTTCACTTGATTTAAATTAGCTTTGTTTGAATGTGGTTAACTTTCATTTGATTCAATTAGCTTTGTTTGAATGTGGTTGACTTTCATTTGATTCAATTAGGTTGTTAGAATGCCATTGACTTTCGTTTGATTCAATTAGGTTTGTTAGAATGCCATTGACTTTCATTTGATTCAATTAGCTTTGTTGAATGCATATGACTTTCATTTGATTCAAAAAGCTTTGTTTGAATGTGTTTGACTTTCATTTGATTCAATTAGTATCGTTGAACGCATTTGACAGTCATTTGATTCAAAAAGCTTTGTTTGAATTACCTAGACTTTCACTTGATTCAATTAGCTTTTTTGAATGCATTTAACTTCATTTTATTTAAAAAGCTTTGTTTAAATTAATTGACTTTCACTTGATTTAATTACTTTTTTTTAATTGCATTTGACTTTCAGTTGATTCAAAAAGATTTGTTTGAATGTGCTTGACTTTCATACGATTCAATTAGCATCGTTGAACGGATTTGACAATCATTTGATTCAAAAAGCTTTGTTTGACTTTCACTTGATTCAAATCGCTATTTTGAATGCATTTGAATTTCATTTGATTGAAAAAGCTTTGTTTGAATGTGTTTGATTTTCATTTGATTAAATTAGCTTTGTTTGAATGTGATTGACTTTCATTGAATCAATTAGCTTTGTTTAATGCATTTGACTTTCATTTAATTCAAAAAGCTTTGTTTGAATGTGTTTGACTTTAATTTGATTCAAATAGCTTTGTTTGAATGATTTTTGACTTTCACTTGATTTAAATACCTTTTTTGAATGCGTTTGACTTTCATTTGATTCAAATAGCATTTCTTGAATGTGTTTGACTTTCATTTGGTTCAAATAGCTTTGTTTAAATGTGTTTGACTTTCATTTGATTCAATTAGCTTTGCTTGAATGTGGTTAACTTTCAATTGAGTCAATTTGCTTTGTTGAATGCATTTGACTTTCATTTGATTCAAAAAGTTTTGTTTGACTGTCATCGTGATTCAATTAGCCTCGTTGAATGCATTTGACAATCATTTGATTCAAAAAGCTTTGTTTGAATTCTTTGGACTTTTACTTGATTCAATTAGCTTTTTTGAAAGCATTTGACTTTCATATGATTTAATTAGCTTTGTTTGAATGTTTTTGACTTTCATTTGATGCAATTAGCTTTGTCTGAATGTGTTTGACTTTCGTTTGATTTAATTATCTTTTTTGAATGCATTTGACTTTCATTTGATTCAGATAGCATTGTTTGAATGTGTTTGACTTTCATTTGATTCAAATAGCTTTGTTTGAATGTGTTTGCCTTCCATTGGATTTAATTAGCTTTGTTTGAATGTGGTTGACTTTTAATTGATTCAATTTGATCTGTTGAATGCATTTGACTTTCATTTGATTCAAAAAGATTTGTTTGAATGTGTTTGACTTTCATATGATTCAATTAGTATCGTTGAATGCATTTGACAATCATTTGATTCAAAAAGCTATGTTTGAATTTGTTTGACTTTCACTTGATTCAATTAGCTTTTTTGAACTCATTTGACTTTCTTTGGATTCAAAAAGCTTTGTTTGAATGTGTTTGAATTTCACTTGATTTAAAGTAGCTTTGTTTGAATGTGGTTAACTTTCATTTGATTCAATTAGCTTTGTTTGAATGTGGTTGACTTTCATTTGATTCAATTAGGTTTGTTAGAATGCCATTGACTTTCGTTTGATTCAATTAGGTTTGTTAGAATGCCATTGACTTTCATTTGATTCAATTAGCTTTGTTGAATGCATATGACTTTCATTTGATTCAAAAAGCTTTGTTTGAATGTGTTTGACTTTCATTTGATTCAATTAGCATCGTTGAACGCATTTGACAGTCATTTGATTCAAAAAGCTTTGTTTGAATTACCTAGACTTTCACTTGATTCAATTAGCTTTTTTGAATGCATTTAACTTTCATTTTATTTAAAAAGCTTTGTTTAAATGTAATTGACTTTCACTTGATTTAATTACTTTTTTTTAATTGCATTTGACTTTCAGTTGATTCAAAAAGATTTGTTTGAATGTGCTTGACTTTCATACGATTCAATTAGCATCGTTGAACGGATTTGACAATCATTTGATTCAAAAAGCTTTGTTTGACTTTCACTTGATTCAAATCGCTATTTTGAATGCATTTGAATTTCATTTGATTGAAAAAGCTTTGTTTGAATGTGTTTGATTTTCATTTGATTAAATTAGCTTTGTTTGAATGTGATTGACTTTCATTTGAATCAATTAGCTTTGTTTAATGCATTTGACTTTCATTTAATTCAAAAAGCTTTGTTTGAATGTGTTTGACTTTAATTTGATTCAAATAGCTTTGTTTGAATGTTTTTGACTTTCACTTGATTTAAATACCTTTTTTGAATGCGTTTGACTTTCATTTGATTCAAATAGCATTTCTTGAATGTGTTTGACTTTCATTTGGTTCAAATAGCTTTGTTTAAATGTGTTTGACTTTCATTTGATTCAATTAGCTTTGCTTGAATGTGGTTAACTTTCAATGAGTCAATTTGCTTTGTTGAATGCATTTGACTTTCATTTGATTCAAAAAGTTTTGTTTGACTGTCATGTGATTCAATTAGCCTCGTTGAATGCATTTGACAATCATTTGATTCAAAAAGCTTTGTTTGAATTCTTTGGACTTTTACTTGATTCAATTAGCTTTTTTGAAAGCATTTGACTTTCATATGATTTAATTAGCTTTGTTTGAATGTTTTTGACTTTCATTTGATGCAATTAGCTTTGTCTGAATGTGTTTGACTTTCGTTTGATTTAATTATCTTTTTTGAATGCATTTGACTTTCATTTGATTCAGATAGCATTGTTTGAATGTGTTTGACTTTCATTTGATTCAAATAGCTTTGTTTGAATGTGTTTGCCTTCCATTGGATTTAATTAGCTTTGTTTGAATGTGGTTGACTTTTAATTGATTCAATTTGATCTGTTGAATGCATTTGACTTTCATTTGATTCAAAAAGATTTGTTTGAATGTGTTTGACTTTCATATGATTCAATTAGTATCGTTGAATGCATTTGACAATCATTTGATTCAAAAAGCTATGTTTTGAATTTGTTTGACTTTCACTTGATTCAATTAGCTTTTTTGAACTCATTTGACTTTCTTTGGATTCAAAAAGCTTTGTTTGAATGTGTTTGAATTTCACTTGATTTAAATTAGCTTTGTTTGAATGTGGTTAACTTTCATTTGATTCAATTAGCTTTGTTTGAATGTGGTTGACTTTCATTTGATTCAATTAGGTTTGTTAGAATGCCATTGACTTTCGTTTGATTCAATTAGGTTTGTTAGAATGCCATTGACTTTCATTTGATTCAATTAGCTTTGTTGAATGCATATGACTTTCATTTGATTCAAAAAGCTTTGTTTGAATGTGTTTGACTTTCATTTGATTCAATTAGCATCGTTGAACGCATTTGACAGTCATTTGATTCAAAAAGCTTTGTTTGAATTACCTAGACTTTCACTTGATTCAATTAGCTTTTTTGAATGCATTTAACTTTCATTTTATTTAAAAAGCTTTGTTTAAATGTAATTGACTTTCACTTGATTTAATTACTTTTTTTTAATTGCATTTGACTTTCAGTTGATTCAAAAAGATTTGTTTGAATGTGCTTGACTTTCATACGATTCAATTAGCATCGTTGAACGGATTTGACAATCATTTGATTCAAAAAGCTTTGTTTGACTTTCACTTGATTCAAATCGCTATTTTGAATGCATTTGAATTTCATTTGATTGAAAAAGCTTTGTTTGAATGTGTTTGATTTTCATTTGATTAAATTAGCTTTGTTTGAATGTGATTGACTTTCATTTGAATCAATTAGCTTTGTTTAATGCATTTGACTTTCATTTAATTCAAAAAGCTTTGTTTGAATGTGTTTGACTTTAATTTGATTCAAATAGCTTTGTTTGAATGTTTTTGACTTTCACTTGATTTAAATACCTTTTTTGAATGCGTTTGACTTTCATTTGATTCAAATAGCATTTCTTGAATGTGTTTGACTTTCATTTGGTTCAAATAGCTTTGTTTAAATGTGTTTGACTTTCATTTGATTCAATTAGCTTTGCTTGAATGTGGTTAACTTTCAATTGAGTCAATTTGCTTTGTTGAATGCATTTGACTTTCATTTGATTCAAAAAGTTTTGTTTGACTGTCATGTGATTCAATTAGCCTCGTTGAATGCATTTGACAATCATTTGATTCAAAAAGCTTTGTTTGAATTCTTTGGACTTTTACTTGATTCAATTAGCTTTTTTGAAAGCATTTGACTTTCATATGATTTAATTAGCTTTGTTTGAATGTTTTTGACTTTCATTTGATGCAATTAGCTTTGTCTGAATGTGTTTGACTTTCGTTTGATTTAATTATCTTTTTTGAATGCATTTGACTTTCATTTGATTCAGATAGCATTGTTTGAATGTGTTTGACTTTCATTTGATTCAAATAGCTTTGTTTGAATGTGTTTGCCTTCCATTGGATTTAATTAGCTTTGTTTGAATGTGGTTGACTTTTAATTGATTCAATTTGATCTGTTGAATGCATTTGACTTTCATTTGATTCAAAAAGATTTGTTTGAATGTGTTTGACTTTCATATGATTCAATTAGTATCGTTGAATGCATTTGACAATCATTTGATTCAAAAAGCTATGTTTGAATTTGTTTGACTTTCACTTGATTCAATTAGCTTTTTTGAACTCATTTGACTTTCTTTGGATTCAAAAAGCTTTGTTTGAATGTGTTTGAATTTCACTTGATTTAAATTAGCTTTGTTTGAATGTGGTTAACTTTCATTTGATTCAATTAGCTTTGTTTGAATGTGGTTGACTTTCATTTGATTCAATTAGGTTTGTTAGAATGCCATTGACTTTCGTTTGATTCAATTAGGTTTGTTAGAATGCCATTGACTTTCATTTGATTCAATTAGCTTTGTTGAATGCATATGACTTTCATTTGATTCAAAAAGCTTTGTTTGAATGTGTTTGACTTTCATTTGATTCAATTAGCATCGTTGAACGCATTTGACAGTCATTTGATTCAAAAAGCTTTGTTTGAATTACCTAGACTTTCACTTGATTCAATTAGCTTTTTTGAATGCATTTAACTTTCATTTTATTTAAAAAGCTTTGTTTAAATGTAATTGACTTTCACTTGATTTAATTACTTTTTTTTAATTGCATTTGACTTTCAGTTGATTCAAAAAGATTTGTTTGAATGTGCTTGACTTTCATACGATTCAATTAGCATCGTTGAACGGATTTGACAATCATTTGATTCAAAAAGCTTTGTTTGACTTTCACTTGATTCAAATCGCTATTTTGAATGCATTTGAATTTCATTTGATTGAAAAAGCTTTGTTTGAATGTGTTTGATTTTCATTTGATTAAATTAGCTTTGTTTGAATGTGATTGACTTTCATTTGAATCAATTAGCTTTGTTTAATGCATTTGACTTTCATTTAATTCAAAAAGCTTTGTTTGAATGTGTTTGACTTTAATTTGATTCAAATAGCTTTGTTTGAATGTTTTTGACTTTCACTTGATTTAAATACCTTTTTTGAATGCGTTTGACTTTCATTTGATTCAAATAGCATTTCTTGAATGTGTTTGACTTTCATTTGGTTCAAATAGCTTTGTTTAAATGTGTTTGACTTTCATTTGATTCAATTAGCTTTGCTTGAATGTGGTTAACTTTCAATTGAGTCAATTTGCTTTGTTGAATGCATTTGACTTTCATTTGATTCAAAAAGTTTTGTTTGACTGTCATGTGATTCAATTAGCCTCGTTGAATGCATTTGACAATCATTTGATTCAAAAAGCTTTGTTTGAATTCTTTGGACTTTTACTTGATTCAATTAGCTTTTTTGAAAGCATTTGACTTTCATATGATTTAATTAGCTTTGTTTGAATGTTTTTGACTTTCATTTGATGCAATTAGCTTTGTCTGAATGTGTTTGACTTTCGTTTGATTTAATTATCTTTTTTGAATGCATTTGACTTTCATTTGATTCAGATAGCATTGTTTGAATGTGTTTGACTTTCATTTGATTCAAATAGCTTTGTTTGAATGTGTTTGCCTTCCATTGGATTTAATTAGCTTTGTTTGAATGTGGTTGACTTTTAATTGATTCAATTTGATCTGTTGAATGCATTTGACTTTCATTTGATTCAAAAAGATTTGTTTGAATGTGTTTGACTTTCATATGATTCAATTAGTATCGTTGAATGCATTTGACAATCATTTGATTCAAAAAGCTATGTTTGAATTTGTTTGACTTTCACTTGATTCAATTAGCTTTTTTGAACTCATTTGACTTTCTTTGGATTCAAAAAGCTTTGTTTGAATGTGTTTGAATTTCACTTGATTTAAAGTAGCTTTGTTTGAATGTGGTTAACTTTCATTTGATTCAATTAGCTTTGTTTGAATGTGGTTGACTTTCATTTGATTCAATTAGGTTTGTTAGAATGCCATTGACTTTCGTTTGATTCAATTAGGTTTGTTAGAATGCCATTGACTTTCATTTGATTCAATTAGCTTTGTTGAATGCATATGACTTTCATTTGATTCAAAAAGCTTTGTTTGAATGTGTTTGACTTTCATTTGATTCAATTAGCATCGTTGAACGCATTTGACAGTCATTTGATTCAAAAAGCTTTGTTTGAATTACCTAGACTTTCACTTGATTCAATTAGCTTTTTTGAATGCATTTAACTTTCATTTTATTTAAAAAGCTTTGTTTAAATGTAATTGACTTTCACTTGATTTAATTACTTTTTTTTAATTGCATTTGACTTTCAGTTGATTCAAAAAGATTTGTTTGAATGTGCTTGACTTTCATACGATTCAATTAGCATCGTTGAACGGATTTGACAATCATTTGATTCAAAAAGCTTTGTTTGACTTTCACTTGATTCAAATCGCTATTTTGAATGCATTTGAATTTCATTTGATTGAAAAAGCTTTGTTTGAATGTGTTTGATTTTCATTTGATTAAATTAGCTTTGTTTGAATGTGATTGACTTTCATTTGAATCAATTAGCTTTGTTTAATGCATTTGACTTTTCATTTAATTCAAAAAGCTTTGTTTGAATGTGTTTGACTTTAATTTGATTCAAGTAGCTTTGTTTGAATGTTTTTGACTTTCACTTGATTTAAATACCTTTTTTGAATGCGTTTGACTTTCATTTGATTCAAATAGCATTTCTTGAATGTGTTTGACTTTCATTTGGTTCAAATAGCTTTGTTTAAATGTGTTTGACTTTCATTTGATTCAATTAGCTTTGCTTGAATGTGGTTAACTTTCAATGGAGTCAATTTGCTTTGTTGAATGCATTTGACTTTCATTTGATTCAAAAAGTTTTGTTTGACTGTCATGTGATTCAATTAGCCTCGTTGAATGCATTTGACAATCATTTGATTCAAAAAGCTTTGTTTGAATTCTTTGGACTTTTACTTGATTCAATTAGCTTTTTTGAAAGCATTTGACTTTCATATGATTTAATTAGCTTTGTTTGAATGTTTTTGACTTTCATTTGATGCAATTAGCTTTGTCTGAATGTGTTTGACTTTCGTTTGATTTAATTATCTTTTTTGAATGCATTTGACTTTCATTTGATTCAGATAGCATTGTTTGAATGTGTTTGACTTTCATTTGATTCAAATAGCTTTGTTTGAATGTGTTTGCCTTCTATTGGATTTAATTAGCTTTGTTTGAATGTGGTTGACTTTTAATTGATTCAATTTGATCTGTTGAATGCATTTGACTTTCATTTGATTCAAAAAGATTTGTTTGAATGTGTTTGACTTTCATATGATTCAATTAGTATCGTTGAATGCATTTGACAATCATTTGATTCAAAAAGCTATGTTTGAATTTGTTTGACTTTCACTTGATTCAATTAGCTTTTTTGAACTCATTTGACTTTCTTAGGATTCAAAAAGCTTTGTTTGAATGTGTTAGAATTTCATTTGATTTAAAGTAGCTTTGTTTGAATGTGGTTAACTTTCATTTGATTCAATTAGCTTTGTTTGAATGTGGTTGACTTTAATTTGATTCAATTAGGTTTGTTAGAATGCCATTGACTTTCGTTTGATTCAATTAGGTTTGTTATAATGCCATTGACTTTCATTTGATTCAATTAGCTTTGTTGAATGCATATGACTTTCATTTGATTCAAAAAGCTTTGTTTGAATGTGTTTGACTTTCATTTGATTCAATTAGCATCGTTGAACGCATTTGACAGTCATTTGATCCAAAAAGCTTTGTTTGAATTACCTAGACTTTCACTTGATTCAATTAGCTTTTTTGAATGCATTTAACTTTCATTTTATTTAAAAAGCTTTGTTTAAATGTAATTGACTTTCACTTGATTTAATTACTTTTTTTTAATTGCATTTGACTTTCAGTTGATTCAAAAAGATTTGTTTGAATGTGCTTGACTTTCATACGATTCAATTAGCATCGTTGAACGGATTTGACAATCATTTGATTCAAAAAGCTTTGTTTGACTTTCACTTGATTCAAATCGCTATTTTGAATGCATTTGAATTTCATTTGATTGAAAAAGCTTTGTTTGAATGTGTTTGATTTTCATTAGATTAAATTAGCTTTGTTTGAATGTGATTGACTTTCATTAGAATCAATTAGCTTTGTTTAATGCATTTGACTTTCATTTAATTCAACAAGCTTTGTTTGAATGTGTTTGACTTTAATTTGATTCAAGTAGCTTTGTTTGAATGTTTTTGACTTTCACTTGGTTAAATACCTTTTTTGAATGCGTTTGACTTTCATTTGATTCAAATAGCATTTCTTGAATGTGTTTGACTTTCATTTGGTTCAAATAGCTTTGTTTAAATGTGTTTGACTTTCATTTGATTCAATTAGCTTTGCTTGAATGTGGTTAACTTTCAATTGAGTCAATTAGCTTTGTTGAATGCATTTGACTTTCATTTGATTCAAAAAGTTTTGTTTGACTGTCATCTGATTCAATTAGCCTCGTTGAATGCATTTGACAATCATTTGATTCAAAAAGCTTTGTTTGAATTCTTTGGACTTTTACTTGATTCAATTAGCTTTTTTGAAAGCATTTGACTTTCATATGATTTAATTAGCTTTGTTTGAATGTTTTTGACTTTCATTTGATGCAATTAGCTTTGTCTGAATGTGTTTGACTTTCGTTTGATTTAATTATCTTTTTTGAATGCATTTGACTTTCATTTTATTCAGATAGCATTGTTTGAATGTGTTTGACTTTCATTTGATTCAAATAGCTTTCTTTGAATGTGTTTGCCTTCCATTGGATTTAATTAGCTTTGTTTCAATGTGGTTGACTTTTAATTGATTCAATTTGATCTGTTGAATGCATTTGAGTTTCATTTGATTCAAAAAGATTTGTTTGAATGTGTTTGCCTTTCATATGATTCAATTAGTATCGTTGAATGCATTTGACAATCATTTGATTCAAAAAGCTATGTTTGAATTTGTTTGACTTTCACTTGATTCAATTAGCTTTTTTGAACTCATTTGACTTTCTTAGGATTCAAAAAGCTTTGTTTGAATGTGTTAGAATTTCATTTGATTTAAAGTAGCTTTGTTTGAATGTGGTTAACTTTCATTTGATTCAATTAGCTTTGTTTTAATGTGGTTGACTTTCATTTGATTCAATTAGGTTTGTTAGAATGCCATTGACTTTCGTTTGATTCAAGTAGGTTTGTTATAATGCCATTGACTTTCATTTGATTCAATTAGCTTTGTTGAATGCATATGACTTTCATTTGATTCAAAAAGCTTTGTTTGAATGTGTTTGACTTTCATTTGATTCAATTAGCATCGTTGAACGCATTTGACAGTCATTTGATTCAAAAAGCTTTGTTTGAATTACCTAGACTTTCACTTGATTCAATTAGCTTTTTTGAATGCATTTAACTTTCATTTTATTTAAAAAGCTTTGTTTAAATGTAATTGACTTTCACTTGATTTAATTACTTTTTTTTAATTGCATTTGACTTTCAGTTGATTCAAAAAGATTTGTTTGAATGTGCTTGCCTTTCATACGATTCAACTAGCATCGTTGAACGGATTTGACAATCATTTGATTCAAAAAGCTTTGTTTGACTTTCACTTGATTCAAATCGCTATTTTGAATGCATTTGAATTTCATTTGATTGAAAAAGCTTTGTTTGAATGTGTTTGATTTTCATTAGATTAAATTAGCTTTGTTTGAATGTGATTGACTTTCATTAGAATCAATTAGCTTTGTTTAATGCATTTGACTTTTATTTAATTCAACAAGCTTTGTTTGAATGTGTTTGACTTTAATTTGATTCAAGTAGCTTTGTTTGAATGTTTTTTACTTTCACTTGATTTAAATACCTTTTTTGAATGCGTTTGACTTTCATTTGATTCAAATAGCATTTCTTAAATGTGTTTGACTTTCATTTGGTTCAAATAGCTTTGTTTAAATGTGTTTGACTTTCATTTGATTCAATTAGCTTTGCTTGAATGTGGTTAACTTTCAATGGAGTCAATTTGCTTTGTTAAATGCATTTGACTTTCATTTGATTCAAAAAGTTTTGTTTGACTGTCATGTGATACAATTAGCCTCGTTGAATGCATTTGACAATCATTTGATTCAAAAAGCTTTGTTTGAATTCTTTGGACTTTTACTTGATTCAATTAGATTTTTTGAAAGCATTTGACTTTCATATGATTTAATTAGCTTTGTTTGAATGTTTTTGACTTTCATTTGATGCAATTAGCTTTGTCTGAATGTGTTTGACTTTCGTTTGATTTAATTATCTTTTTGAATGCATTTGACTTTCATTTGATTCAGATAGCATTGTTTGAATGTGTTTGACTTTCATTTGATTCAAATAGCTTTGTTTGAATGTGTTTGCCTTCTATTGGATTTAATTAGCTTTGTTTGAATGTGGTTGACTTTTAATTGATTCAATTTGATCTGTTGAATGCATTTGACTTTCATTTGATTCAAAAAGATTTGTTTGAATGTGTTTGACTTTCATATGATTCAATTAGTATCGTTGAATGCATTTGACAATCATTTGATTCAAAAAGCTATGTTTGAATTTGTTTGACTTTCACTTGATTCAATTAGCTTTTTTGAACTCATTTGACTTTCTTAGGATTCAAAAAGCTTTGTTTGAATGTGTTTGAATTTCATTTGATTTAAAGTAGCTTTGTTTGAATGTGGTTAACTTTCATTTTGATTCAATTAGTTTTTTTTTTAATGTGGTTGACTTTCATTTGATTCAATTAGGTTTGTTAGAATGCCATTGACTTTCGTTTGATTCAATTAGGTTTGTTATAATGCCATTGACTTTCATTTGATTCAATTAGCTTTGTTGAATGCATATGACTTTCATTTGATTCAAAAAGCTTTGTTTGAATGTGTTTGACTTTCATTTGATTCAATTAGCATCGTTGAACGCATTTGACAGTCATTTGATTCAAAAAGCTTTGTTTGAATTACCTAGACTTTCACTTGATTCAATTAGCTTTTTTGAATGCATTTAACTTTCATTTTATTTAAAAAGCTTTGTTTAAATGTGGTTAACTTTCATTTGATTCAATTAGCTTTGTTGAATGTTGGTTGACTTTCATTTGATTCAATTAGGTTTGTTAGAATGCCATTGATTTTCGTTTGATTCAATAAGGTTTGTTAGAATGCCATTGACTTTCATTTGATTCAATTAGCTTTGTTGAATGCATATGACTTTCATTTGATTCAAAAAGCTTGTTTTGAATGTGTTTGACTTTCATTTGATTCAATTAGCATCGTTGAACACATTTGACAGTCATGATTAAAAAAGCTTTGTTTGAATTACCTAGACTTTCACTTGATTCAATAAGCTTTTTTGAATGCATTTAACTTTCATTTGATTTAAAAAGCTTTGTTTAAATGTAATTGACTTTCACTTGATTTAATTACTTTTTTTTAATGCATTTGACTTTCAGTTGATTCAAAAAGATTGTTTGAATGTGCTTAACTTTCATATAATTCAATTAGAATCGTTGAACGGATTGACAATCATTTGATTCAAAAAGCTTTTGTTTGACTTTCACTTTATTCAAATCGCTATTTTGAATGCATTTGAATTTCATTTGATTGAAAAAGCTTTGTTTGAATGTGTTTGATTTTCATTTGATTAAATTAGCTTTGTTTGAATGTGATTGACTTTCATTTGAATCAATTAGCTTTGTTTAATGCATTTGACTTTCATTTAATTCAAAAAGCTTTGTTTGAATGTGTTTGACTTTAATTTGATTCAAATAGCTTTGTTTGAATGATTTTGACTTTCACTTGATTTAAATACCTTTTTTGAATGCGTTTGACTTTCATTTGATTCAAATAGCATTTCTTGAATGTGTTTGACTTTCATTTGGTTCAAATAGCTTTGTTTAAATGTGTTTGACTTTCATTTGATTCAATTAGCTTTGCTTGAATGTGGTTAACTTTCAATTGAGTCAATTTGCTTTGTTGAATGCATTTAACTTTCATTTGATTCAAAAAGTTTTGTTTGACTGTCATATGATTCAATTAGCCTCGTTGAATGCATTTGACAATCATTTGATTCAAAAAGCTTTGTTTGAATTCTTTGGACTTTTACTTGATTCAATTAGCTTTTTTGAAAGCATTTGACTTTCATATGATTTAGTTAGCTTTGTTTGAATGTTTTTGACTTTCATTTGATGCAATTAGCTTTGTCTGAATGTGTTTGACTTTCGTTTGATATAATTATCTTTTTTGAATGCATTTGACTTTCATTTGATTCAGATAGCATTGTTTGAATGTGTTTGACTTTCATTTGATTCAAATAGCTTTGTTTGAATGTGTTTGCCTTCTATTGGATTTAATTAGCTTTGTTTGAATGTGGTTGACTTTTAATTGATTCAATTTGATCTGTTGAATGCATTTGACTTTCATTTGATTCAAAAAGATTTGTTTGAATGTGTTTGACTTTCATATGATTCAATTAGTATCATTGAATGCATTTGACAATCATTTGATTCAAAAAGCTATGTTTCAATTTGTTTGACTTTCACTTGATTCAATTAGCTTTTTTGAACTCATTTGACTTTCTTTGGATTCAAAAAACTTTGTTTGAATGTGTTTGAATTTGACTTGATTTAAATTAGCTTTGTTTGAATGTGTTTGAATTTCACTTGATTTAAATTAGTTTTGTTTGAATGTGGTTAACTTTCATTTGATTCAATTAGGTTTGCTAGAATGCCGTTGAATTTCGTTTGATTCAATTAGGTTTGTAAGAATGCCATTGACTTTCATTTGATTCAATTAGCTTTGTTGAATGCATATGACTTTCATTTGATTCAAAAGCTTTGTTTGAATGTGTTTTACTTTTATTTGATTCAATTAGCTTTTTTGAATTACCTAGACTTTCACTTGATTCAATTAGCTTTTTTGAATGCATTTAACTTTCATTTGATTTAAAAAGCTTTGTTTAAATGTAATTGACTTTCACTTGATTTAATTACTTTTTTTTAATTGCATTTGACTTTCAGTTGATTCAAAAAGATTTGTTTGAATGTGCTTGACTTTCATATGATTCAATTAGCATCGTTGAACGGATTTGACAATCATTTGATTCAAAAAGCTTTGTTTGACTTTCACTTGATTCAAATCGCTATTTTGAATGCATTTGAATTTCATTTGATTGAAAAAGCTTTGTTTGAATGTGTTTGATTTTCATTTGATTAAATTAGCTTTGTTTGAATGTGATTGACTTTCATTTGAATCAATTAGCTTTGTTTAATGCATTTGACTTTCATTTAATTCAAAAGCTTTGTTTGAATGTGTTTGACTTTAATTTGATTCAAATAGCTTTGTTTGAATGATTTTTGACTTTCACTTGATTTAAATACCTTTTTTGAATGCGTTTGACTTTCATTTGATTCAAATAGCATTTCTTGAATGTGTTTGACTTTGATTTGTTCAAATAGCTTTGTTTTGAATGTGTTTGCCTTCCATTGGATTTAATTAGCTTTGTTTGAATGTGGTTGACTTTAATTGATTCAATTTGATCTGTTGAATGCATTTGACTTTCCTTTGATTCAAAAAGATTTGTTTGA
>NW_018743928.1:0-18777 GCF_001683475.1 Chenopodium quinoa
TGACTTTCATTTGATTCAATTAGCTTTGTTTGAATGTGTTTGACTATCATTTGATTCAATTAGCTTTGTAGAATGTATTTGACTTCATTTGATTCAATTAGCTTTGTTTGAATGCGTTTAACTTTCATTTGATTAAATTAGCTTTGTAGAATACATTTCACTTTCATTTAATTTAAACAACTTTGTTTGAATGTGTTTGACTTTCATTTGACTCAAATAGCTTTATTTGATTGCGTTTGACTTTCATTTGATACAATTAGCTTTGTAGAACGTATTTGACTTTCATTTGATTCAAATAGCTTTGTTTGAATGTGTTTGACTTTCATTTGATTCAATTAGCTTTGTAGAATGTATTTTTGACTTTCATTTGATTAAATAGCTTTGTTTGAATGTGCTTGACTTTCATTTGATTCAATTAGCTTTGTTGAATGTATTTGACTTTCATTTGATTCAATTAGCTTTGTTTGAATGCGTTTAACTTTCATTTGATTCAATTAGCTTTGTAGAATACATTTCACTTTCATTTAATTTAAACACTTTGTTTGAATGTGTTTGACTTTCATTTTGACTCAAATAGCTTTATTTGATTGCGTTTGACTTTCATTTGATACAATTAGCTTTGTAGAACGTATTTGACTTTCATTTGATTCAATAGCTTTGTTTGAATGTGTTTGACTTTCATTTGATTCAATTAGCTTTGTAATGTATTTGACTTTCATTTGATTAAAATAGCTTTGTTTGAATGTGCTTGACTTTCATTTGATTCAATTAGCTTTGTTGAATGTGTTTGACTTTCATTTGATTCAATTAGCTTTGTTTGAATGTGTTTGACTATCATTTGATTCAATTAGCTTTGTAGAATGTATTTGACTCTCATTTGATTCAAATAGCTTTGTTTGAATGCGTTTAACTTTCATTTGATTCAATTAGCTTTGTAGAATACATTTCACTTTTCATTTAATTTAAACAACTTTGTTTGAATATGTTGACTTTCAATTGATCAAATAGCTTTTTTTGATTGCGTTTGACTTTCATTTGATACAATTAGCTTTGTAGAACGTATTTGACTTTCATTTGATTCAAATAGCTTTGTTTGAATGTGTTTGACTTTCATTGTATTCAATTAGCTTTGTAGAATGTATTTGACTTTCATTTGATTAAAAAGCTTTGTTTTAAATGTGCTTGACTTTCATTTTATTCAATTAGCTTCGTTTGAATGTGTGTGACTGTCATTTGATTTAATTAGCTTTGTTAAATGTATTTGACTTTCTTTTGATTCAAATAGCTTTGTTCGAATGCGTTTAACTTTCATTTGATTCAATTAGCTTTGTAGAATACATTTCACTTTCATTTAATTTAAACATTTTTTTGAATGTGTTTGACTTTCATTTGACTCAAATAGCTTTATTTCGTTTAACTTTCATTTGATACAATTAGATTTGTAGAATTATTTGACTTTCATTTTGATTCAAATAGCTTTGTTTGAATGTGTTTTGACATTCATTTGATTCCATCAGCTTTGTAGAATAACCTTTGACTTTCAATTGATTCAAATAGCTTTTGTTTGAATGTGTTTGACTTTCATTCGATTCAATTAGCTTTGGTAGAATGTATTTGACTTTCATTTGATTTAAATAGCTTTGTTTGAATGTGTTTGACTTTCATTTGATTCAATTAGCTTTGTAGAATGTATTTCACTTTCATTTGATTAGTATAGCTTTTGTTTGAATGTGCTTGACTTTCCATTTTGATTCAATTAGCTTCGTTTGAATGTGTGTGACTGTCATTTGGTTTAATTAGCTTTGTTGAATGTATTTGACTTTCTTTTGATTCAAATAGCTTTGTTTCGAATGCGTTTAACTTTCATTTGATTCAATTAGCTTTGTAGAATACATTTCACTTTCATTTAATTTAAACAACTTTGTTTGAATGTGTTTGACTTTCATTTGACTCAAATAGCTTTATTTGATTGCCGTTTGACTTTCATTTTATACAATTAGCTTTGTAGAACGTATTTGACTTTCATTTGATTCAAATAGCTTTGTTTGAATGTGTTTTGACTTTCATTTGATTCAATTAGCTTTGTAGAATGTATTTGACTTTCATTTGATTAAAATAGCTTTGTTTGAATGTGCTTGACTTTCATTTTATTCATTTAGCTTTGTTTGAATGTGTTTTGACTTTCATTTGATTCAATTAGCTTTGTTTGAATGTGTTTGACTATCATTCGATTCAATTAGCTTTGTAGAATGTATTTGACTCTCATTTGATTCAAAATAGCTTTGTTTGAATGCGTTTAACTTTCATTTGATTCAATTAGCTTTGTAGAATACATTTCACTTTCATTTAATTTAAACAACTTTGTTTGAATGTGTTTGACTTTCATTTGACTCAAATAGCCTTTATTTGATTGCGTTTAACTTTCATTTGATACAATTAGCTTTGTAGAACTTATTTGACTTTTCATTTGATTCAAATAGCTTTGTTTGAATGTGTTTTGACATTCATTTGATTCCATCAGCTTTGTAGAATACCTTTGACTTTCAATTGATTCAAATAGCTTTGTTTGAATGTGTTTGACTTTCATTTGATTCAATTAGCTTTTGTAGAATGTATTTGACTTTCATTTGATTCTAATAGCTTTGTTTGAATGTGTTTGACTTTCATTTGATTCAATTAGCTTTGTAGAATGTATTTCACTTTCATTTGATTAATATAGCTTTGTTTGAATGTGCTTGACTTTCATTTGATTCAATTAGCTTCGTTTGAATGTGTGTGACTGTCATTTGATTTAATTAGCTTTGTTGAATGTATTTGACTTTCTTTTGATTCAAATAGCTTTGTTTGAATGCGTTTAACTTTCATTTGATTCAATTAGCTTTGTAGAATACATTTCACTTTCATTTAATTTAAACAACTTTGTTTGAATGTGTTTGACTTTCATTTGACTCAAATAGCATTATTTGATTGCGTTTGACTTTCATTTGATACAATTAGCTTTGTAGAACGTATTTGACTTTCATTTGATTCAAATAGCTTTGTTTGAATGTGTTTGACTTTCATTTGATTCAATTAGCTTTGTAGAATGTATTTGACTTTCATTTGATTAAAATAGCTTTGTTTGAATGTGCTTGACTTTCATTTTATTCAATTAGCTTTGTTTGAATGTGTTTGACTTTCATTTGATTCAATTAGCTTTGTAGAATGTATTTGACTCTCATTTGATTCAAATAGCTTTGATTGAATGCGTTTAACTTTCATTTGATTCAATTAGCTTTGTAGAATACATTTCACTTTCATTTAATTTAAACAACTTTGTTTGAATGTGTTTGACTTTCATTTGACTCAACTAGATTTATTTGATTGCGTTTAACTTTCATTTGATACAATTAGCTTTGTAGAACTTATTTGACTTTCAATTGATTCAAATAGCTTTGTTTGAATGTGTTTGACATTCATTTGATTCCATCAGCTTTTTAGAATATCTTTGACTTTCAATTGATTCAAATAACTTTATTTGAATGTGTTTGACTTTTATTTGATTCAATTAGCTTTGTAGAATGTATTTGACTTTCATTTGATTCAAATAGCTTTGTTTGAATGTGTTTGACTTTCATTTGATTCAATTAGCTTTGTAGAATGTATTTGACTGTCATTTGATTCAAATAGCTTTGTTTGAATGTGTTTGACTTTCATTTGATTCAATTAGCTTTGTAGAATGTATTTCACTTTCATTTGATTAATATAGCTTTTGTTTGAATGTGCTTGACTAATTGAATGTGTTTGACTTTCATTTGATTTAAAAGGCTTATTTGAATGTGTTTGACTTTCATTTGATTCAATTAGCTTTGTAGAATGTATTTGACTTTCATTTGATTCAAATAGCTTTGTTTTGAATGTGTTTGACTTTCATTTGATTCAATTAGCTTTGTAGAATGTATTTGACTTTCATTTGATTCAAATAGCTTTGTTTGAATGTGTTTGACTTTCATTTGATTCAATTAGCTTTGTAGAATGTATTTCACTTTCATTTGATTAATATAGCTTTGTTTGAATGTGCTTGACTTTCATTTGATTCAATTAGCTTCGTTTGAATGTGTGTGACTGTCATTTGATTTAATTAGCTTTGTTGAATGTATTTAACTTTCTTTTGATTCGAATAGCTTTGTTCGAATGCGTTTAACTTTCATTTGATTCAATTAGCTTTGTAGAATACATTTCACTTTCATTTAATTTAAACAACTTTGTTTGAATGTGTTTGACTTTCATTTGACTCAAATAGGCTTTTTTTGATTGCGTTTGACTTTCATTTGATACAATTAGCTTTGTAGAACGTATTTGACTTTCATTTGATTCAAATAGCTTTGTTTGAATGTGTTTGACTTTCATTTGATTCAATTAGCTTTGTTGAATGTATTTGACTTTTATTTGATTCAATTAGCTTTGTTTGAATGTGTTTGACTTTCATCTGATTCAATTAGCTTTGTTTGAATGTGTGTGACTTTCATTTGATACAATTAGCTTTTTAGAACGTATTTGACTTTCATTTGATTCAAATAGCTTTGTTTGAATGTGTTTGACTTTCATTTGATTCAATTAGCTTTGTCGAATGTATTTGACTTTCATTTGATTAAAATAGCTTTGTTTGAATGTGCTTGACTTTCATTTGATTAAATTAGCTTCGTTTGAATGTGTTTGACTTTCATTTGATTCAATTAGCTTTGTTTGAATGTGTTTGACTATCATTTGATTCAATTAGCTTTGTAGAATGTATTTGACTTTCATTTGATTCAAATAGCTTTGTTTGAATGTGTTTGACTTTCATTTGATTCAATTAACTTTGTAGAATGAATTTGACTTTCATTTGATTAATATAGCTTTGTTTGAATGTGCTTGATTTTCATTTGATTAAATTAGCTTCGTTTGAATGTGTTTGACTTTCATTTGATTCAATTAGCTTTGTTGAATGTATTTGACTTTCATTTGATTCAATTAGCTTTGTTTGAATGTGTTTGACTTTCATTTGATTCAATTAGCTTTGTAGAACGTATTTGACTTTCATTTGATTTAAATAGCTTTGTTTGAATGTGTTTGACATTCATTTGATTCCATCAGCTTTGTAGAATATCTTTGACTTTCAATTGATTCAAATAGCTTTGTTTGAATGTGTTTGACTTTCATTTGATTCAATAGCTTTGTAGAATGTATTTGACTGTCATTTGATTCAAATAGCTTTGTTTGAATGTGTTTGACTTTCATTTAATTCAATTAGCTTTGTAGAATGTATTTCACTTTCATTTGATTAATATAGCTTTGTTTGAATGTGCTTGACTTTCATTTGATTCAATTAGCTTCGTTTGAATGTGTTTGACTTTCATTTGATTCAATTAGCTTTGTTGAATGTATTTGACTTTTATTTGATTCAATTAGCTTTGTTTGAATGTGTTTGACTTTCATCTGATTCAATTAGCTTTGTTTGAATGTGTGTGACTTTCATTTGATACAATTAGCTTTGTAGAACGTATTTGACTTTCATTTGATTCAAATAGCTTTGTTTGAATGTGTTTGACTTTCATTTGATTCAATTAGCTTTGTAGAATGTATTTGACTTTCATTTGTTTAAAATAGCTTTGTTTGAATATGCTTGACTTTCATTTTATTCAATTAGCTTTGTTTAAATGTGTTTGACTTTCATTTGATTCAATTAGCTTTGTTTGAATGTGTTTGACTTTCATTTAAATTAAAAAGCTTTTTTTGAATGTGTTTGACTTTCATTTGATTTAAAAGGCTTTATTTGAATGTGTTTGACTTTCATTTGATTCAATTAGCTTTGTTGAATGTATTTGACTTTCATTTGTTTTCAATTTGCTTTGTAGAATGTATTTAACTTTCATTTTCTTCAAATGGCTTTGTTTGAAAGTGTTTGACTTTCATTTGATTCAATTACCTTTGTAGAATGTATTTGAATTTATTTTGATTCAAATAGCTTTATTTGAATGTGTTTGACTTTCATTTGATTCAGTTAGCTTTGTAGAATGTATTTGACTTTCATTTGATTTTAAATCTTTGTTTGAATGTGTTTGACTTTCATTTGATTCAATTAGCTTTGTTTGAATGTGTTTTACTTTAATTTAATTCAATTAGCTTTGTAGAATGTATTAGACTTTTATTTAATTTAATTAGCTTTGTTTGAATGTATTTGACTCTCATTTGATTTAAATAGCTTTGTTTGAATGTGTTTGACTTTCATTTGATTCAAATAGCTTTGTTTGAATGTGTTTGACTTTCATTTGATTCAATTAGCTTTGTAGAATATATTTGACTATCATTTGATTCAAATAGCTTTGTTTGAATGCGTTTAACTTTCATTTGATTCAATTAGCTTTGTAGAATACATTTCACTTTCATTTAATTTAAACAACTGTGTTTGAATGTGTTTGACTTTCATTTGACTCAAATAGCTTTATTTGATTGCGTTTGACTTTCATTTGATACAATTAGCTTTGTAGAACGTATTTAACTTTCATTTGATTCAAATAGCTTTGTTTGAATGTGTTTGACATTCATTTGATTCCATCAGCTTTGTAGAATGTATTTGACTTTCAATTGATTCAATTAGCTTTGTGGAATGTATTTGACTTTCATTTGATTCAAATAGCTTTGTTTTTAATGTGGTTGACTTTCATTCGATTCAATTAGTTTGTAGAATGTATTTGACATTCATTTAATTAAAATAGCTTTGTTTGAATGTGTTTGACTTTCATTTGATTCAATTAGCGTTGTTTGAATGTGTTTGACTTTCATTTGATTCAATTAGCTTTGTAGAATGTATTTGACTTTCATGTGATTCAAATAGCTTTGTTTGAATTTATTTGACTCTCATTTGATTCAAATAGCTTTGTTTGAATGTGTTTGACTTTCATTTGATTCAATTAGCTTTGTAGAATGTATTTGACTTTCATTTGATTCAAATAGCTTTATTTGAATGTGTTTGACTTTCATTTGATTCAATTAGCTTTGTAGAATGTATTTGACTTTCATTTGATTAATATAGCTTTGTTTGAATGTGCTTGACTTTCATTTTATTCAATTAGCTTTGTTTGAATGTGTTTGACTTTCATTTGATTCAATTAGCTTTGTTTGAATGTGTTTGACTATCATTTGATTCAATTAGCTTTGTAGAATGTATTTGACTCTCATTTGATTCAAATTGCTTTGTTTGAATGCGTTTAACTTTCATTTGATTCAATTAGCTTTGTAGAATACATTTCACTTTCATTTAATTTAATCAACTTTGTTTGAATGTGTTTGACTTTCATTTGACTCAAATAGCTTTATTTGATTGCGTTTAACTTTCATTTGATACAATTAGCTTTGTAGAACTTATTTGACTTTCATTTGATTCAAATAGCTCTGTTTGAATGTGTTTGACATTCATTTGATTCCATCATCTTTGTAGAATATCTTTGACTTTCAATTGATTCAAATAGCTTTGTTTGAATGTGTTTGACTTTCATTTGATTCAATTAGCTTTGTAGAATGTATTTGACTGTCATTTGATTCAAATAGCTTTGTTTGAATGTGTTTGACTTTCATTTAATTCAATTAGCTTTGTAGAATGTATTTCACTTTCATTTGATTAATATAGCTTTGTTTGAATGTGCTTGACTTTCATTTGATTCAATTAGCTTCGTTTGAATGTGTTTGACTTTCATTTGATTCAATTAGCTTTGTTGAATGTATTTGACTTTTATTTGATTCAATTAGCTTTGTTTGAATGTGTTTGACTTTCATCTGATTCAATTAGCTTTGTTTGAATGTGTGTGACTTTCATTTGATACAATTAGCTTTGTAGAACGTATTTGACTTTCATTTGATTCAAATAGCTTTGTTTGAATGTGTTTGACTTTCATTTGATTCAATTAGCTTTGTAGAATGTATTTGACTTTCATTTGATTAAAATAGCTTTGTTTGAATGTGCTTGACTTTCATTTTATTCAATTAGCTTTGTTTAAATGTGTTTGACTTTCATTTGATTCAATTAGCTTTGTTTGAATGTGTTTGACTATCATTTGATTCAATTAGCTTTGTAGAATGTATTTGACTCTCATTTGATTCAAATAGCTTTGTTTGAATGCGTTTAACTTTCATTTGATTCAATTAGCTTAGTAGAATACATTTCACTTTCATTCAATTTAAACAACTTTGTTTGAATGTGTTTGACTTTCATTTGACTCAAATAGCTTTATTTGATTGCGTTTAACTTTCATTTGATACAATTAGCTTTGTAGAACTTATTTGACTTTCATTTGATTCAAATAGCTTTGTTTGAATGTGTTTGACATTCATTTGATTCCATCAGCTTTGTAGAATATCTTTGACTTTCAATTGATTCAAATAGCTTTGTTTGAATGTGTTTGACTTTCATTTGATTCAATTAGCTTTGTAGAATGTATTTGACTGTCATTTGATTCAAATAGCTTTGTTTGAATGTGTTTGACTTTCATTTAATTCAATTAGCTTTGTAGAATGTATTTCACTTTCATTTGATTAATATAGCTTTGTTTGAATGTGCTTGACTTTCATTTGATTCAATTAGCTTCGTTTGAATGTGTTTGACTTTCATTTGATTCAATTAGCTTTGTTGAATGTATTTGACTTTTATTTGATTCAATTAGCTTTGTTTGAATGTGTTTGACTTTCATCTGATTCAATTAGCTTTGTTTGAATGTGTGTGACTTTCATTTGATACAATTAGCTTTGTAGAACGTATTTGACTTTCATTTGATTCAAATAGCTTTGTTTGAATGTGTTTGACTTTCATTTGATTCAATTAGCTTTGTAGAATGTATTTGACTTTCATTTGATTAAAATAGCTTTGTTTGAATGTGCTTGACTTTCATTTTATTCAATTAGCTTTGTTTAAATGTGTTTGACTTTCATTTGATTCAATTAGCTTTGTTTGAATGTGTTTGACTATCATTTGATTCAATTAGCTTTGTAGAATGTATTTGACTCTCATTTGATTCAAATTGCTTTGTTTGAATGCGTTTAACTTTCATTTGATTCAATTAGCTTTGTAGAATACATTTCACTTTCATTTAATTTAATCAACTTTGTTTGAATGTGTTTGACTTTCATTTGACTCAAATAGCTTTATTTGATTGCGTTTAACTTTCATTTGATACAATTAGCTTTGTAGAACTTATTTGACTTTCATTTGATTCAAATAGCTCTGTTTGAATGTGTTTGACATTCATTTGATTCCATCATCTTTGTAGAATATCTTTGACTTTCAATTGATTCAAATAGCTTTGTTTGAATGTGTTTGACTTTCATTTGATTCAATTAGCTTTGTAGAATGTATTTGACTGTCATTTGATTCAAATAGCTTTGTTTGAATGTGTTTGACTTTCATTTAATTCAATTAGCTTTGTAGAATGTATTTCACTTTCATTTGATTAATATAGCTTTGTTTGAATGTGCTTGACTTTCATTTGATTCAATTAGCTTCGTTTGAATGTGTTTGACTTTCATTTGATTCAATTAGCTTTGTTGAATGTATTTGACTTTTATTTGATTCAATTAGCTTTGTTTGAATGTGTTTGACTTTCATCTGATTCAATTAGCTTTGTTTGAATGTGTGTGACTTTCATTTGATACAATTAGCTTTGTAGAACGTATTTGACTTTCATTTGATTCAAATAGCTTTGTTTGAATGTGTTTGACTTTCATTTGATTCAATTAGCTTTGTAGAATGTATTTGACTTTCATTTGATTAAAATAGCTTTGTTTGAATGTGCTTGACTTTCATTTTATTCAATTAGCTTTGTTTAAATGTGTTTGACTTTCATTTGATTCAATTAGCTTTGTTTGAATGTGTTTGACTATCATTTGATTCAATTAGCTTTGTAGAATGTATTTGACTCTCATTTGATTCAAATTGCTTTGTTTGAATGCGTTTAACTTTCATTTGATTCAATTAGCTTTGTAGAATACATTTCGCTTCATTTAATTTAAACAACTTTGTTTGAATGTGTTTGACTTTCATTTGACTCAAATAGCTTTATTTGATTGCGTTTAACTTTCATTTGATACAATTAGCTTTGTAGAACTTATTTGACTTTCATTTGATTCAAATAGCTTTGTTTGAATGTGTTTGACATTCATTTGATTCCATCAGCTTTGTAGAATATCTTTGACTTTCAATTGATTCAATTAGCTTTGTTTGAATGTGTGTGACTTTCATTTGATACAATTAGCTTTGTAGAACGTATTTGACTTTCATTTGATTCAAATAGCTTTGTTTGAATGTGTTTGACTTTCATTTGATTCAATTAGCTTTGTAGAATGTATTTGACTTTCATTTGATTAAAATAGCTTTTTTTGAATGTGCTTGACTTTCATTTTATTCAATTAGCTTTGTTTAAATGTGTTTGACTTTCATTTGATTCAATTAGCTTTGTAGAATGTATTTGACATTCATTTGATTTTAAATCTTTGTTTGAATGTGTTCGACTTTCATTTGATTCAATTAGCTTTGTTAGAATGTGTTTGACTTTAATTTAATTCAATTAGCTTTGTAGAATGTATTAGACTTTTATTTAATTTAATTAGCTTTGTTTGAATGTATTTGACTCTCATTTGATTTAAATAGCTTTGTTTGAATGTGTTTGACTTTCATTTGATTCAAATAGCTTTGTTTGAATGTGTTTGACTTTCATTTGATTCAATTAGCTTTGTAGAATGTATTTGACTCTCATTTGATTCAAATAGCTTTGTTTGAATGCGTTTAACTTTCATTTGATTCAATTAGCTTTGTAGAATACATTTCACTTTCATTTAATTTAAACAACTGTGTTTGAATGTGTTTGACTTTCATTTGACTCAAATAGCTTTATTTGATTGCGTTTGACTTTCATTTGATACAATTAGCTTTGTAGAACGTATTTAACTTTCATTTGATTCAAATAGCTTTGTTTGAATGTGTTTGACATTCATTTGATTCCATCAGCTTTGTAGAATGTATTTGACTTTCAATTGATTCAATTAGCTTTGTGGAATGTATTTGACTTTCATTTTATTCAAATAGCTTTGTTTTAATGTGTTTGACTTTCATTTGATTCAATTAGCTTTGTAGAATGTATTTGACATTCATTTAATTAAAATAGCTTTTTTTGAATGTGTTTGACTTTCATTTGATTCAATTAGCGTTGTTTGAATGTGTTTGACTTTCATTTGATTCAATTAGCTTTGTAGAATGTATTTGACTTTCATTTGATTCAAATAGCTTTGTTTGAATTTATTTGACTCTCATTTGATTCAAATAGCTTTGTTTGAATGTGTTTGACTTTCATTTGATTCAATTAGCTTTGTAGAATGTATTTGACTTTCATTTGATTCAAATAGCTTTATTTGAATGTGTTTGACTTTCATTTGATTCAATTAGCTTTGTAGAATGTATTTGACTTTCATTTGATTAATATAGCTTTGTTTGAATGTGCTTGACTTTCATTTTATTCAATTAGCTTTGTTTGAATGTGTTTGACTTTCATTTGATTCAATTAGCTTTGTTTGAATGTGTTTGACTATCATTTGATTCAATTAGCTTTGTAGAATGTATTTGACTCTCATTTGATTCAAATTGCTTTGTTTGAATACGTTTAACTTTCATTTGATTCAATTAGCTTTGTAGAATACATTTCGCTTTCATTTAATTTAAACAACTTTGTTTGAATGTGTTTGACTTTCATTTGACTCAAATAGCTTTATTTGATTGCGTTTAACTTTCATTTGATACAATTAGCTTTGTAGAACTTATTTGACTTTCATTTGATTCAAATAGCTTTGTTTGAATGTGTTTGACATTCATTTGATTCCATCAGCTTTGTAGAATATCTTTGGCTTTCAATTGATTCAAATAGCTTTGTTTGAATGTGTTTGACTTTCATTTGATTCAATTAGCTTTGTAGAATGTATTTGACTGTCATTTGATTCAAATAGCTTTGTTTGAATGTGTTTGACTTTCATTTAATTCAATTAGCTTTGTAGAATGTATTTCACTTTCATTTGATTAATATAGCTTTGTTTGAATGTGCTTGACTTTCATTTGATTCAATTAGCTTCGTTTGAATGTGTTTGACTTTCATTTGATTCAATTAGCTTTGTTGAATGTATTTGACTTTTATTTGATTCAATTAGCTTTGTTTGAATGTGTTTGACTTTCATCTGATTCAATTAGCTTTGTTTGAATGTGTGTGACTTTCATTTGATACAATTAGCTTTGTAGAACGTATTTGACTTTCATTTGATTCAAATAGCTTTGTTTGAATGTGTTTGACTTTCATTTGATTCAATTAGCTTTGTAGAATGTATTTGACTTTCATTTGATTAAAATAGCTTTGTTTGAATGTGCTTGACTTTCATTTTATTCAATTAGCTTTGTTTAAATGTGTTTGACTTTCATTTGATTCAATTAGCTTTGTTTGAATGTGTTTGACTATCATTTGATTCAATTAGCTTTGTAGAATGTATTTGACTCTCATTTGATTCAAATTGCTTTGTTTGAATGCGTTTAACTTTCATTTGATTCAATTAGCTTTGTAGAATACATTTCGCTTCATTTAATTTAAACAACTTTGTTTGAATGTGTTTGACTTTCATTTGACTCAAATAGCTTTATTTGATTGCGTTTAACTTTCATTTGATACAATTAGCTTTGTAGAACTTATTTGACTTTCATTTGATTCAAATAGCTTTGTTTGAATGTGTTTGACATTCATTTGATTCCATCAGCTTTGTAGAATATCTTTGACTTTCAATTGATTCAAATAGCTTTGTTTGAATGTGTTTGACTTTCATTTGATTCAATTAGCTTTGTAGAATGTATTTGACTTTCATTTGATTCAAATAGCTTTGTTTAAATGTGTTTGACTTTCATTTAATTCAATTAGCTTTGTAGAATGTATTTCACTTTCATTTGATTAATATAGCTTTGTTTGAATGTGCTTGACTTTCATTTGATTCAATTAGCTTCGTTTGAATGTGTTTGACTTTCATTTGATTCAATTAGCTTTGTTGAATGTATTTGACTTTTATTTGATTCAATTAGCTTTGTTTGAATGTGTTTGACTTTCATCTGATTCAATTAGCTTTGTTTGAATGTGTGTGACTTTCATTTGATACAATTAGCTTTGTAGAACGTATTTGACTTTCATTTGATTCAAATAGCTTTGTTTGAATGTGTTTGACTTTCATTTGATTCAATTAGCTTTGTAGAATGTATTTGACTTTCATTTGATTAAAATAGCTTTGTTTGAATGTGCTTGACTTTCATTTTATTCAATTAGCTTTGTTTAAATGTGTTTGACTTTCATTTGATTCAATTAGCTTTGTAGAATGTATTTGACTTTCATTTGATTTTAAATCTTTGTTTGAATGTGTTTGACTTTCATTTGATTCAATTAGCTTTGTTAGAATGTGTTTGACTTTAATTTAATTCAATTAGCTTTGTAGAATGTATTAGACTTTTATTTAATTTAATTAGCTTTGTTTGAATGTATTTGACTCTCATTTGATTTAAATAGCTTTGTTTGAATGTGTTTGACTTTCATTTGATTCAAATAGATTTGTTTGAATGTGTTTGACTTTCATTTGATTCAATTAGCTTTGTAGAATGTATTTGACTCTCATTTGATTCAAATAGCTTTGTTTGAATGCGTTTAACTTTCATTTGATTCAATTAGCTTTGTAGAATTCATTTCACTTTCATTTAATTTAAACAACTGTGTTTGAATGTGTTTGACTTTCATTTGACTCAAATAGCTTTATTTGATTGCGTTTGACTTTCATTTGATACAATTAGCTTTGTAGAACGTATTTAACTTTCATTTGATTCAAATAGCTTTGTTTGAATGTGTTTGACATTCATTTGATTCCATCAGCTTTGTAGAATGTATTTGACTTTCAATTGATTCAATTAGCTTTGTGGAATGTATTTGACTTTCATTTGATTCAAATAGCTTTGTTTTAATGTGGTTGACTTTCATTTGATTCAATTAGCTTTGTAGAATGTATTTATCATTCATTTAATTAAAATAGCTTTGTTTGAATGTGTTTGACTTTCATTTGATTCAATTAGCGTTGTTTGAATGTGTTTGACTTTCATTTGATTCAATTAGCTTTGTAGAATGTATTTGACTTTCATTTGATTCAAATAGCTTTGTTTGAATTTATTTGACTCTCATTTGATTCAAATAGCTTTGTTTGAATGTGTTTGACTTTCATTTGATTCAATTAGCTTTGTAGAATGTATTTGACTTTCATTTGATTAATATAGCTTTGTTTGAATGTGCTTGACTTTCATTTGATTCTATTAGCTTCGTTTTAATGTGTTTGACTTTAATTTTATTCAATTAGCGTTGTAGAATGTATTAGACTTTTATTTGATTTAATTAGCTTTGTTTGAATGTATTTGACTCTCATTTGATTCAAATAGCTTTGTTTGAATGTGTTTGACTTTCATTTGATTCAAATAGCTTTGTTTGAATGTGTTTGACTTTCATTTGATTCAATTAGCTTTGTAGAATGTATTTGACTTTCATTTGATTAAAATAATTTTGTTTGAATGTGCTTGACTTTCATCTGATTCAATTAGCTTTGTTTGAATGTGTGTGACTTTCATTTGATTCAATTAGCTTTGTTAAATGTATTTGACTTTCATTTGATTCAAATAGCTTTGTTTGAATGCGTTTGACTTTCATTTGATTCAAATAGCTTTGTTTGAATGTGTTTGACTTTCATTTGATTCCATCAGCTTTGTAGAATGTATTTGACTTTCAATTGATTCAAATAGCTTTGTAGAATGTATTTGAATTTCATTTGATTCGAAATCTTTGTTTGAATGTGTTTGACTTTCATTTGATTCAATTAGCATTGTTTGAATGTGTTTGACTTTAATTTTATTCAATTAGCGTCGTAGAATGTATTAGACTTTTATTTGATTTAATTAGCTTTGTTTGAATGTATTTGACTCTCATTTGATTCAAATAGCTTTGTTTGAATGTGTTTGACTTTCATTTGATTCAAATAGCTTTGTTTGAATGTGTTTGACTTTCATTTCATTCAATTAGCTTTGTAGAATGTATTTGACTTTCATTTGATTCAAATAGCTTTGTTTGAATGTGCTTGACTTTCATCTGATTCAATTAGCTTTGTTTGAATGTGTGTGACTTTCATTTGATTCAATTAGCTTTGTTGAATGTATTTGACTTTCATTTGATTAAAATATCTTTGTTTGAATGCGTTTAACTTTCATTTGATTCAATTAGCTTTGTAGAATACATTTCACTTTCATTTAATTTAAACAACTTTGTTTGAATTTGTTTGACTTTCATTTGACTCAAATAGCTTAATTTGATTGCGTTTGACTTTCATTTGATACAATTAGCTTTGTAGAACTTATTTGACTTTCATTTGATTCAAATAGCTTTGTTTGAATGTGTTTGACTTTTATTTGATTCAATTAGCTTTGTAGAATGTATTTGACTTTCATTTGATTAAAATAGCTTTGTTTGAATGTGCTTGACTTTCATTTTATTCAATTAGCTTTGTTTGAATGTGTTTGACTTTCATTTGATTCTATTAGCTTCGTTTTAATGTGTTTGACTTTAATTTTATTCAATTAGCGTTGTAGAATGTATTAGACTTTTATTTGATTTAATTAGCTTTGTTTGAATGTATTTGACTCTCATTTGATTCAAATAGCTTTGTTTGAATGTGTTTGACTTTCATTTGATTCAAATAGCTTTGTTTGAATGTGTTTGACTTTCATTTGATTCAATTAGCTTTGTAGAATGTATTTGACTTTCATTTGATTAAAATAGCTTTGTTTGAATGTGCTTGACTTTCATCTGATTCAATTAGCTTTGTTAGAATGTGTGTGACTTTCATTTGATTCAATTAGCTTTGTTGAATGTTTTTGACTTTCATTTGATTCAAATAGCTTTGTTTGAATGCGTTTAACTTTCATTTGATTCAATTAGCTTTGTAGAATAAATTTCACTTTCATTTAATTTAAACAACTTTGTTTGAATGTGTTTGACTTTCATTTGAATCAAATAACTTTATTTGATTGCGTTTGACTTTCATTTGATACAATTAGCTTTGTAGAACGTATTTAACTTTCATTTGATTCAAATAGCTTTGTTTGAATGTGTTTGACTTTCATTTGATTCCATCAGCTTTGTAGAATGTATTTGACTTTCAATTGATTCAATTAGCTTTGTAGAATGTATTTGACTTTCATTTGATTCAAATAGCTTTGTTTGAATGTACTTGACTTTCATTTGATTCAATTAGCTTTGTAGAACGTATTTAACTTTCATTTGATTCAAATAGCTTTGTTTGAATGTGTTTGACTTTCATTTGATTCCATCAGCTTTGTAGAAGGTATTTGACTTTCAATTGATTCAATTAGCTTTGTAGAATGTATTTGAATTTCATTTGATTCGAAATCCTTGTTTGAATGTGTTTGACTTTCATTTGATTCAATTAGCTTTGTTTGAATGTGTTTGACTTTAATTTTATTCAATTAGCGTTGTAGAATGTATTAGACTTTTTATTTGATTCAAATAGCTTTATTTGAATGTGTTTGACTTTCATTTGATTCAATTAGCTTTGTAGAATGTATTTGACTTTCATTTGATTAATATAGCTTTGTTTGAATGTGTTTGACTTTCATTTGATTCAATTAGCATTGTTTGAATGTGTTTGACTTTAATTTTATTCAATTAGCGTCGTAGAATGTATTAGACTTTTATTTGATTTAATTAGCTTTGTTTGAATGTATTTGACTCTCATTTGATTCAAATAGCTTTGTTTGAATGTGTTTGACTTTCATTTGATTCAAATAGCTTTGTTTGAATGTGTTTGACTTTCATTTGATTCAATTAGCTTTGTAGAATGTATTTGACTTTCATTTGATTAAAATAGCTTTGTTTGAATGTGCTTGACTTTCATCTGATTCAATTAGCTTTGTTTGAATGTGTGTGACTTTTCATTTGATTCAATTAGCTTTGTTGAATGTATTTGACTTTCATTTGATTAAAATATCTTTGTTTGAATGCGTTTAACTTTCATTTGATTCAATTAGCTTTGTAGAATACATTTCACTTTCATTTAATTTAAACAACTTTGTTTGAATTTGTTTGACTTTCATTTGACTCAAATAGCTTAATTTGATTGCGTTTGACTTTCATTTGATACAATTAGCTTTGTAGAACTTATTTGACTTTCATTTGATTCAAATAGCTTTGTTTGAATGTGTTTGACTTTTATTTGATTCAATTAGCTTTGTAGAATGTATTTGACTTTCATTTGATTAAAATAGCTTTGTTTGAATGTGCTTGACTTTCATTTTATTCAATTAGCTTTGTTTGAATGTGTTTGACTTTCATTTGATTCAATTAGCTTTGTTTGAATGTGTTTTACTATCATTTGATTCAATTAGCTTTGTTTGAATGTGTTTGACTTTCATTTGATTCAATTAGCTTTGTAGAATGTATTTGACTCTCATTTGATTCAAATAGCTTTGTTTGAATGAGTTTGACTTTGATTTGATTCAATTAGCTTTGTAGAATACATTTCACTTTCATTTAATTTAAACAACTTTGTTTGAATGTGTTTGACTTTCATTTGAATCAAATAACTTTATTTGATTGCGTTTGACTTTCATTTGATACAATTAGCTTTGTAGAACGTATTTAACTTTCATTTGATTCAAATAGCTTTGTTTGAATGTGTTTGACTTTCATTTGATTCCATCAGCTTTGTAGAATGTATTTGACTTTCAATTGATTCAATTAGCTTTGTAGAATGTATTTGACTTTCATTTGATTCAAATAGCTTTGTTTGAATGTACTTGACTTTCATTTGATTCAATTAGCTTTGTAGAACGTATTTAACTTTCATTTGATTCAAATAGCTTTGTTTGAATGTGTTTGACTTTCATTTGATTCCATCAGCTTTGTAGAAGGTATTTGACTTTCAATTGATTCAATTAGCTTTGTAGAATGTATTTGAATTTCATTTGATTCGAAATCCTTGTTTGAATGTGTTTGACTTTCATTTGATTCAATTAGCTTTGTTTGAATGTGTTTGACTTTAATTTTATTCAATTAGCGTTGTAGAATGTATTAGACTTTTATTTGATTCAAATAGCTTTATTTGAATGTGTTTGACTTTCATTTGATTCAATTAGCTTTGTAGAATGTATTTGACTTTCATTTGATTAATATAGCTTTGTTTGAATGTGCTTGACTTTCATTTGATTCTATTAGCTTCGTTTTAATGTGTTTGACTTTAATTTTATTCAATTAGCGTGTAGAATGTATTAGACTTTTATTTGATTTAATTAGCTTTGTTTGAATGTATTTGACTCTCATTTGATTCAAATAGCTTTGTTTGAATGTGTTTTGACTTTCATTTGATTCAAATAGCTTTGTTTGAATGTGTTTGACTTTCATTTGATTCAATTAGCTTTGTAGAATGTATTTGACTTTCATTTGATTAAAATAGCTTTGTTTGAATGTGCTTGACTTTCATCTGATTCAATTAGCTTTGTTTGAATGTGTGTGACTTTCATTTGATTCAATTAGCTTTGTTGAATGTATTGACTTTCATTTGATTCAAATAGCTTTGTTTGAATGCGTTTAACTTTCATTTGATTCAATTAGCTTTGTAGAATACATTTCACTTTCATTTAATTTAAACAACTTT
>NW_018743929.1:0-28581 GCF_001683475.1 Chenopodium quinoa
AGAGGTTGCCTTTTCCCCAAAGATTTGCTAGGTCTAGGCTTGATGTCCAATTTTTGAAAATTTTTAGATGTAGTAAAGAGCTTGCATGTTTCTATACCCTTTGTGGATGCTATGAAAGAGATGCCACACTACTCTAAATTCCTAAAAGACCTCCTGAATGGAAGGAGAGAAGTTGAAACCGTTAGCTTAACCGCAAATTGTAGTGCTATTCTCTCCAGTAAGCTACCAACTAAATTGCAAGATCCCGGTAGTTTTTCCATCCCTTGTTCAATCAATGAAGTTCATTTGGGGAAAGCTTTTGTGTGACCTAGGTGCTAGTGTGAGTTTAATGCCTTTCTCGGTCTACCAAAAGCTTAATGTGGGAAACCTTTCACCTACAAACATCACCCTCCAATTAGCAGATAGGTCCACAAAATTGCCTATAGGGAAAGTAGAGGACATACCCCTTAGAGTCGGTAAGTTCACTTTTCCGGTGGACTTTTATGTTCTTGAAATGGATGAAGATGAAAGAATTCCTATAATCTTGGGTAGGCCATTCCTAGCTACCTCTAAAGCAATTATTGATGTCAAAGAAGGCAAGATGACCTTGAAGGTTGACAATGATTCTATCGAATTTGATTTGAATAAGGTGATGAGACAACCTTCCTCTGACAATGAATGTTTTAGAATAGATACAATTGAAAACTTGATGAATGAGTTTAGATACCCTTATATGCATGCTTCTAATGATCTACTTGAGAATGTTTTGTTGAATGAGAATGAGGTAGGTGATCAAAAGGAGATGCAATTATATGAGGAAATGCTTGATGAGAAAGAAGAGACAACCCCGACCAAGAGATGCCCCAACCGTATGAAGTCTTCCAAGTAGAAGAGGAGGAAATCTCCAATGGTAAGGTAGCTCCGAAGGTAGAATTGAAACCTCTACCTTCGGGCTTGAGGTATGTCTTTTTTGGATGTTAATGATACTTTTCCGGTCATTATCAATGCTAACCTCACGGAAGAGCAAACCTCCTCATTGCTTAATGTTTTGAAAATGCATAGGAAGGCTTTGGGTTATACTCTTGATGATCTCAAAGGTATAAGCCCCTCCCTATGCATGCATAAGATCGATTTAGAGGAGGGTGCTAAGCCGTGTAGGCAACGGCAAAGGAAACTTAATCCTTCCATGCAAGAGGTTGTGAGAAAGGAAGTTTCCAAGCTACTTGAAGCAGGGATCATTCTATCCAATCGCTCATAGTGATTGGGTATCCCCGGTTCAAGTAGTGCCGAAAAAGGGAGGTTATGACGGTAATGATCAATTGATAAGCAACAATTGGTCCCAACTCGGCTTGTTACGGGTTGGCGCATGTGTATTGATTACCGCCAATTAAATGCCAAACACTTCCAAAGACCATTTTCCATTACCGTTCATCGATCAAATGCTTGAGAGGCTTACAAAGCATGCTTTTTATTGCTTTCTTGATGGTTATTCGGGATTCTTCCAAATCCCAATTGACCCAAAAGATCAAGAAAAGACCACTTTCACTTGTCCCTACGGAACTTTTGCTTACCGTAGGATGCCTTTTGGTCTTTGTAATGCCCCGGCCACCTTCCAAAGATGCATGATGTCAATTTTTAGTGAAATGATCGAGGAAGAAATGGAAGTTTTTATGGATGATTTTTTCCGTTGGTGGAGGCACGTATGAGCAGTGCCTAATGAATTTATCTCGTTGTTTAGAAAGGTGTGAGAGTGCCAACTTGGTGCTCAATTGGGAGAAATGCCACTTCATGGTGGAAAACGGCATTGTTCTTGGCCATAAAATCTCCCAAGCGGGCATCGAAGTCGATGGTGCGAAGGTTTGATGTGATCGAGAAGCTTCCTCCTCCCACAAATGTGAGAGAAGTGAGGTCCTTCCTTGGTCATGCCGGCTTTTACCGCCGCTTCATCAAAGATTTCTCTTTGATTGCTAAGCCTCTCACATCTCTCTTGCAACAGGATAAAGAATTTGTATTTGATGAAGCTTGTCATGAGTCATTTTGCAGGTTGAAAAAGGCCCTTTGCACCGCCCCCTGTAGTCCGAGGACCGGATTGGTCTCTACCATTCGAGCTAATGTGCGATGCAAGCGACGGGGCCATTGGATCGGTTCTGGGACAAAGAAAGGATGGGAAACTTCACGTTATATACTATTTGTCCAAGACTCTCAATGATGCCCAACGAAATTATACAACTACCGAAAAAGAGTTTTTGGCGGTTATCCACTCATTTGAGAAGTTTAGAACCTACCTCATTGGTTCTAGGACAATAGTGTATACCGATCACTCGGCTCTCAAATATTTGATAAGTAAGAAGGAGGCCAAACCGAGGTTGTTGAGATGGGTGTTGGTCCTTCAAGATTTTGATTACGAAATGAGAGATAAGAAGGGAGCCGAGAACGTGGTGGCGGACCACCTCTCTAGGTTAGGAGCTGCAAGAATACATGAAGACGATTTGCCAATTGAAGATGCCCTAATGGATGATGTCTTATATGCTCTTGAGGCAAAATCGGAGCCTTGGTATGCGGATATTGTGAAACTACTTGGCTTGTAGTGCCATACCTCCGGATTTCACTCCTCAACAACATAGAAAGCTCAAGCATGAAGCAAAGAAGTATATATGGGATGACCCATGTTGTTGAAGAGAGGGGTGGATGGACTCTTGAGAAGATGTGTTCCTAATGAAGAATTCCAAGATGTGCTCTCAATGTGCCACTCATCCCCTTGTGGTGGTCATATGAGTGCTCAAAAGACCGCTTCCAAGGTTTTGCAATGTATGCTCTTTTGGCCGTCTCTATTCAAAGATGCTTGGCAATTTGTTAAGACTTGTGATAGGTGCCAAAGGACAGGGAACATATCACGGCGCGATGAGATGCCCCAAAATCCTATTCTTGAACTTGAAATCTTTGATGTTTGGGCAATTGACTTCATGGGCCCTTTCATCTCATCCCAAGGAAACCGGCACATTCTAGTTGCCGTTTGATTATGTCTCCAAATGGGCGGAAGCCGTGGCATCTCCACCAACGACTCAAGGGTGGTCATCAATTTGTTCAAGAAAGTCATCTTCCCAAGATTCGGTGTTCCTAAGGCAATCATAAGTGATGGAGGCTCACACTTCAAGCACCATGCATTCAACAAGCTTCTTTCAAAGTACGGTGTATCTCACAAGCGAGGCCTTGCTTACCACCCCCAAACAAGTGGTCAAGCGGAGGTCACAAATAGGGAGTTAAAAGTCATCTTAGAGAAGACTGTTGCTAGAACAAGGAAGGATTGGTCCAGTAAGCTCATTGATTCATTGTGGGCATATAGGACCGCCTTCAAGACTCCTATAGGGACTACCCCCTATAAGCTTGTTTATGGGAAGAATTGCCATTTACCCGTAGAGATGGAGCACCGAACGCATTGGGCAATCAAGCAAATCAACTTTGATCTCCACAGTGCGGGTGAGCAAAGGCTTCTAGAGCTTCATGAGTTGGAAGAGCTGAGAATGAATGCATATGACAGTGCAAGCCTCTACAAAGCAAGAACCAAGGCATGGCACGATGCTCGAATTTCCAAGAAGGAATTTGTGGAAGGACAAAAGGTCCTGCTCTACAATTCAAGACTCAAGCTCTTCCCGGGAAATTGAGATCTAGATGGAGCGGTCCATTTCAAGTGTCCAAAACCTTTCCTTATGGCTCGGTTGAGATTTTCAATGACAAGTACCCTCCATTCAAAGTGAATGGGCAGCGTCTCAAGCCATACTATGAGGGTCAGCTAATTGAGAAGCCAGAAAATTTATCTCTCATTGATGTTTCCAAATCACCATGATTCCGTGTGAAGTACGTCAAGCTAGTGACGTTAAAGAAGCGCTTACGGGAGGCAACCCGGTTTCTAACCTCTTTGATTTTATTTTCTTTCAAATCGCTTGAACTAATCCACCTAACGCTCTTCCCAATCAATTCTGATGCAGGCGTGATTGCGTGTGTCCACGAGGAAAGAAAGGCAAGAGCAAAGCAGAAAAATTAAAAAAGAGAGGAATTTTGAAATTTGTGCTCGGATGAATTCTAAAGAAACAGAACCTCAGCGCGATTTGAACGCGGCGAGCGCGATCCGCAGCAGCATTAAAGCGGGGCGCGCCTGGTTTCGTCGCGGGCGCGCAATTTTATGATGAAAATTTCTCCAATTCCAGGGAGCGGAGCGATTTTATCGCGGCTGAAGCGCGATCCGCAACAGCAGTAAGGCGCGGGCGCGCCTGGTTTCATCGCGGGCGCGCCGTTTTTGTGAATGTAAATTCTCCAATTCCAGGGAGTTGGAGCGATTTTATCGCGGCTGAAGCGCGGCCCGCATGAGCAGTAAGGTGCGGGCGCGCCTGGTTTCTTCGCGGGCGCGCCTGGTATACGCTTGAAAATTACTTCCATTCCAGGAGGCAGGAGCGATTTGGCCGCGATTGCAGAGCGGCTCGCGTTTTAAAGAAGGCGCGGGCGCGTCTATTATTAGCGCGGGCGCGCTGTTAGTTTTACTGATTTCCAGGAAGTTGGAGCGATTTAGGCGCGATATAGGAGCGGCTCGCATTTTCTTTAAGGAGCGGGCGCGCCTTAATCGGGAGCGGGCGCGCCTTTCTGGATATCAGAAAAAAAAAAATACGGTGGCTTCTTATATTCCCGCAATTTCCAAATCCTCACAAACATAAACCAAACCCTCTTTGCCTTTCTCTCTCTTCGCGGCCGCTCCTCACCACCATAGCCAAGATCATCTTCTTCCACCTTCATAAATCAATCATTCTCAAAATATAAACCACATCAATCATCCTCAAGCTTCAATCAATCATCCTCTCCGTTTGTTCATCTTCAAAGGTAGCAATTGGGCATCAAGGGCACAACCGCAACGAACCCCCCCCCCCCCCTTCCTACTCAAATCCTTCACCAAATCGACACCAAAACAGCAATCTTCCGCATAAAGGTAAAGGTATTCGATCTCCTTAGTTAATTATTCTCTTGGATTAATTTTAAGTAAGGATTTTGATTATCTTAGGTTATTAGCGAAATTTGGTTGATTATTGTTGAAATTATTGCTGGATTCTGTTGAACTTGTTGTTGTTGATTAGTATCTTAGGCTATATTCGTTGCGTGGTTGGATTATTATTGCTTGTGAACAGGTACATTGTAGTTTTGTGGAGGTTAAGGGTGGAAATAGCCGGAGTTGGCTTTGAAAAGGAGTGAAAAAAAAAAAAAAAAAAAAAAAAAAAAAAGAGGTGGGCAGTCATGAGTCTAAGAATTGGGAAGAAGAGAAAAACTGCAAAGTCGGGACAATCGTCCCAAAACCAAGAGTCAGACCAACCCAATGCCTTACCCACCCTAAAATTTTTACACAAAAGCCACTCCTCCATACACTCGGAAATGCAAAAACGTAAGTTGCGACCTTCTAGACACTACCATCGTGGAGACATGATAAAACTCGGTATTAATGATGATTTGTGGATTCTTTTTGACAACCTTCGATTAGGGTCATTCATAAACTCCTCATTCATGACCTACAAAGAACCCACATTAGAGTTTTTCTCGTCTTTTCAAGTGGATAGTCTAGAAAATGACGACTTTCGAATTTCTTTCCAACTCTTCAACAACCCCCACACCATGTCATTGGCAGAGTTCAACCGAGCCCTCGACCTTCACCCCGATGCCGACATTCACTACCCTCTATATGAGAGCTTTGGGGAGTATAGTGAGTACGCTTGGTGGCGTTCCATTTCAGGCAAAAATGAGTTTTACACCCGGACTTCCTTAGCCAGTGAGATTTGGCACCCTGCCCTTAGGATCCTACACCGTTTATTAGGGTATTCTATCATTCCTAAGCAGGACCTAGGGAAGCTGACTAAGGAAGAGGTCCTTTGCCTATGGATAGCCACAAAGGCAGAGCATGCTCGGAGGTTGAATTTGGGTTTCCTCTTCATGCAAACCTCCCAAGCCATAGCAAAGGGGAAAAAGCCAGGGGAGATACACTGCGGGGCGATGGTCACTAGACTGGCCACCAAATTAGGTTACACTGACCTTCTACCTCTATGCACGGCCGTAGGTAGTAGTGGGGATATTTACCTTGATTTGGACCAGCTTCGCCGTTCTGATTTTATTACCCCCACGGCGAACCCCAATGCTTTTAGGTGGCTAGTTAGAGGAGCCCACCATTGTTTCCTCCCCAAGCCTCACTTCACTTCTCTCACGCGTCAGTCCCCTAATGTGTGGAGAGTTTTGAGAGATAGCGGGCGAGTGCCCGATGTCGATGGGGACGATGAGGTTGGAATGGGTAATGAGGAGGAGGTTCAGGAGGAGGAGCAGCAGCAGCAGCCGGTTACCCAGCAACCCGCAGGTACAGGTACATTTCAGCTATCTGATATAGCTAGGCAGTTGCAGGCAATTTATGAGTCACAGCAAGGCCACCATCTGCAGCAGCAGGCCCTCTATGACTCCGCTGTGGATAGAGGAGAGATTGCCCCCCCCGTGAACTACCCCAATTGGCCGCCTCAGCACGGCCCTGTTCCTTCTTGGGGGGGGGACAATCTCCCCACTTACCCCTACTGGCAAGGTCCTTCCGAGCCTAGTAGGGAGCTCCGCAGCTTCCCAGAGGACGGGCAGTACGATTATCGTGTGCCCGGCGGGTGTGACTTTAGAGGGGACCCTGCGTACCCCTATGCACATCCTGATCACCCCGCCCCTCTGTACTCTCAATCCGAGGACACTCCCTCTGATCCTTTGCCTAGTTGGCAAGAGGATCTTTACAGAGGTCACTACGGTTGGCCGCCGGGCTTTGACGGTGGTTGGGGCCTTTTCGGCCCCCCTAGTGGCTTCACTTATGACGAGCCGCCACGTCGGTCTGGCTCACCTAGTGAGCCCGGCTCTAGTGGCCAGTAGGCTGCGTCCTTGAGTATATCTCTCTCCCTTGTTTTTGTACGCTTATTTTGATGAGTTGGAGATATACTCTTGGTAGGGAGTGACTTGGTTGGGATTCTTACTTGCTCGCCTGCCGGTCTTTCATTGTTTTCCCTGTACCTTCATGCTGCTGATTCTACTGAGTTACATGACTGTTTTCTTTGGTTGACTTTGCCCCTGTTCACTAATACTGTTGATGAGTTTTTGATATGGTTTTGATGATGATGCTGCTTTGGGGACGCTTCTCTCGGTTTGATGGATACCGCTGAGTCCGCCCCCCGTTTTCCCTGTCGATAATGATGATTACTGGTATTCGCCAACATGGCGATTCACCAGTGCAGGTATGTATTTATGGCTTGATGATTTTTGAGGTAATGTTGATTTTGGTGAAGATCTAGAAATTTTGTCAAGGGTAGATTAGTTTATAGCGAAAAAAAAAAAAAAAAAAAAAAAAAATTAATTTGACTTGCGTTCTTGAATGTCTTTATTCCTAAGGATTAAGAGTTTCCGCGTTCTTGGATTGCCATTGGTTGACTCTAAGATATGTCTATGCTAAGGTAGTTGCTAGAACTCGTAAGGCCCACCGAACCCAAATTCACTTGTTTGTGGTAAGATGGCGTTGCCCTCTTTGGGGGATTTGAAGCCCTAAAGGTAGTTTTTGTAACCCATGTCAGATTTATTGTTCAAGCCTCCACCACTTATTGTATGAGCGGCATAGGATCCTTACCAAGGCATGCTTCGATCGAGAACTTGTTGTCTAGCTACCCGAGATCGCGACCGAACTATATCTAAGGACGATAAAAGCATTTTCTTCGGTGACTATTTTGCTTTTCTAGGTTTATCTTTCCTTTTGTTGCTTCTTGATAAATTATATTTTTTTTTTTTTCTTTTTGCGTTTGCCCCTTGCTAGCCATGATTGAGCCTGCACCTCTTTGTTCATAAACACATTCAAACCCCATGACCTTTTGTTTCACTTTTCGCCCAATGACTTGTGAAGTTTGAGACATGATAGTTTGTAATGATTTAAAATCGGAAAGTTGCAAGGTGATGGTTTGGAATTTGAAATAACAAGCAAGGACAATGGAAGTTCCCCATAAAAAAAAAAAAAAAAAAAAAAAAAAAAAAAAAAAAAAATTGTATATAGTTTGAGCATTGAGGGCACTGCTCATTTCAAGCTTGGGGGAGAGGTTCTACGCATTTTGTATATACTTTTGTGAGTTTGTGCTGAATAAGCTTGGGGGAAGATGTATTTTGTTTGGAAATTGGTGATATTCTACTTTGTTATGAGAATTGGCGACATCTTCTGCTTCACAATTAGGATTTACCACCAAATTTTCATATTTACTTATTTTATTTTATTTATTTATTTATTTATTTCTTTCCTCACCCTTACCTCCTAGCCTGCATTACAACCCTAAGTCCTTTTAACTTGGATTGGTTGAGTCACTAGTCGGTGGAGGGAGCTAGATTTCAAGCATATGGAGAGAGCATGACTTGGTAAGATGTCGGGTCACCCTTGTTTCATTTGTTCCGGCTCCTTCGTGGAGTCATGAGATACTACCTTGAAGGGTGGATTTGAATCCAGATGAGGGAACGCGGTAAGAATGTATGGAATGCGGGTGGAGTGGAGCATATTAGAGTTCTCTATGCTTAGAATAACTTATCTTTCAATCAACCATTGGCATCCAAAAATGTGTTTACTCTTAGTACCTAGAAAGATTGTCATCCATCTATGCTTGTTTGTAGTTGATTTTCTTCTTTATTTGCTCCTTTGTTTTGGTTTGTCTTGAGCATGTCGCCAAGAGTTGTGGGTTAAACTCTTTGGAAACCCCCACGAGAGCATACTCGTCCTCATTGGCGACTTTGAGGTTTAAATGGCTTGTTGTTTATGTTAAAAACAACCGTGATTCCTACGAAAGTGAGTTAGTGTAAATTCCTTCCCCCCCTCTTTTTATTTTATTTTATTTTATTTTATTTTATTTTATTTTTATTTATATTGCTTGTGTTTGGATAATCGTTTCTCAATCTTCTTTGCCTTTAGCTTTGCTCGAGGACGAGCAAAGGTCTAGCTTGGGGGAATTTGATGAGTGACATTTATGTCGCTCTTAGGATAGTCTTTTCTAGTAGTTTTAGTAATAATTCAGTTCATTTTAGTATGTTTTTGCTATGATCCTCCTATTTCGAGTATTCTACCTTTGTGGCGCGTAATGTGTATTCATGTGGTTTAGGTAGTCTATACTCCCCTCCCCTTTCGTTGTATCACGCCTTGCCTTCCTGTTCCATGATTGCAGGCGTATGCTGTTGATTCAGAGATGGAAGGGATAAGGGCAAAACAGGAAGAAATCCAAACCAGACGAATGGCGCGGGCGCGCAACCAAAGGAGCGGGCGCGCATCTATAGAGCGCGGGCGCGCTGATGAGCGGGATCAACCATTAAATACCCTCTTTGGAGCGGGCGCGCATTTCTAGGAGCGGCCGCGCCATCATTTAACGCGCGGGCGCGCCACTGTTGGGCGCGGGCGCGCCTCTCTGCTGCTGATTCAAATCCCGATTTCAGCCCAAGTTAAAAGAAAAAAAAAAGCAAAAACGGCTAAGGGGGGAGGAAAAGATAAAAAAAAAACTAGCATAGAAACCCAAGGAGAGAGCTCAAAAATATCAATTTCTAGGTCTTTGTTTTAGAAAAATTTTGTATTGAACAATCATATAGCTTTTAGTGTAATTCTCATTGTCTATCAACATTAGTTTTACTTTTAGTTTTTGAAGAAGTAATTTTGCAACATTGATGTATGGTCAAGCTTGGAGATTGA
This sequence comes from Chenopodium quinoa, assembly GCF_001683475.1. Classification (NCBI taxonomy): domain Eukaryota; kingdom Viridiplantae; phylum Streptophyta; class Magnoliopsida; order Caryophyllales; family Amaranthaceae; genus Chenopodium; species Chenopodium quinoa. The sequence continues at coordinate 9,725 of NW_018743929.1, forward strand.
AGATTGAATGATGTGTGGCTCTTTATTTGGATTTCAATGAAGGTTTTGGTATATTTCTCTATTGTCTCTTGCTTTTATGATTAAAGCTTCTACTCTTGTTAATTTAGTTGATAAAAACTTTGTCTTTCTTACCATTTCATTGGTTATAATGTTGCTTAGCATGATTGTAGTTGTAGTTATGACTAGTGAGTAGTTTCTTGTTGCTAGGGGTTTGGTGAAGATATACTTTGAGTTTGATGTATGTTAGGCTAGGTTAATTTGGAATATTTGTGATTAAATCTTCCTTGTGCTTATACTTATTAGTCACTCCATGTTTATGGCCATATGCATGTTGTGGTTGAATGACGTGAACTAAATCGTGACGATAGTGCGATTTAGGAATAGTCATTAGGTGATTGATTATTGCATGACCTTAGCTTGTATGCCTTACGACGATAGTGTGAGCGTATGTTAGCTAGGAAGGCTCTTAATCCCGATAGGTGATTAGAGAGTATTCTTGATATTGCCTTGTATGAGTCGCTTGGGTTACATGTAAACCTATTTTCCGATGCCTAACTTCGTTGAAATCAAAGCATGTTTGATCCTTCCCCCTAGTACCTATTTTAATTGTTGTTCTATCCCCTTTAGTCATTACTTTACCCACCACACTTCTTGATCGAATTAGATTAACATTAGGAGATAAATAGCGGTGCTTAATCGTTTCCCTGTGTTCGACCCTTAACTTGCCTCTATACTCTTTTAGTTGCATGTTTAGGACTACAAATATCATTTGATAGAGGTGTCTTAGTGACGACCTAAAATACCGCCTGTCAAATTGGCGCCGTTGCCGGGGACACGGTTTCCATTGTACGTTTATCCCTTCGTTGAGACTAGTTCACTTGTTTAATTTTCCTACTACTCCTTGCTTGTCAGTGCTCACTTTCTACTTAGCTTTGTATATGCGCAGGAGGCAACGAAGTTCTAGTCCTTTGGCGCCCATAGACCCAGAGCTGGAGCGCACCCTTGCTCAATTGAGGAGGGAAATTAGGGATAGTGTGGAAAACCCTTTCCAAGAGGAAGTTAGTAGCTCTCCTACTCCTTCACCCTCTTCTAGTGAGGATCGTGAATCATTTGCAGGTTTAACTCCCAACCCATTTGCCCAATACCATAATCAACAAAGCATGGGTGATCAAAGGTCACTAAAGCAACTTGGAGCACCCGAACCTTATGCCTCACAAAGTGGGATCTTAGCCCCCACCACTCAAGCGAACAATTTCGAGATAAAGCCTAATTTCATTTCAATGATAGAGAAGAGGCAATTTACCGGTGGGAAATTTGAGAATCCCCATGAGCATCTCAAAGAATTTCTCAAGTATTGTGACACTATCAAGATCAACGGGGTGTCCCAAGAGTACATAAGATTGAAGATGTTTCCGTTCTCACTCATGGGAGCGGCGGAACATTGGTTGAACAAGGATGTTCCTCCCGGTTCCCTCACGACTTGGAATGAGGTAACTACGGCGTTCCTAGGAAGGTTTTACAATCACAAGAAAACCGCCGAGGCTCGCTCAAAGATTCAAAGTTTCCGCCAAAGAGGTGGAGAGTCTCTTTGTGAGGCATGGGAGAGATTCAAAGAATTACAAAGGCAATGCCCACACCATGGGATTCCTAATTGGCAAGTTCTCCAAACATTCTACGGAGGACTCTCCCCTCAAAGTAAGACTAGCCTTGATGCCGGAGCCGGAGGCCCAATCATGAACAAAAGGGAAGATGAAGTGGAGAGTATCATAGAAGAAGTTGTGCGCAATTATGAGGATTGGTACGAAGGTGAGAGGGAAGCCACTTCTAGCAAAGGAACGGTACATTCCGTCGAGCAAACCAATGCCATCACAAATCTTTCCAACCAAATGGCAAAGATGGCGAAACAAATGGAGGAGTTCATGAAATCAAGTTCCCAAAATGCTTCCTCCCCTTCTCCCAAGGGAGGCCATGGTATGAATCCTTCTACTTCTTCTCCCTCTAATTACAATGCCATGCCTCCTGGTTGTATGTTTTGTGATATATGTGGAGGCTATGATCATAATTCTCAACAATGTATGTCCATAAGTGAAGGTCCCCCTCCCCATGAAAATGATGATAATGTTGAAGATGTTAATGCCATGAATTTTGTGCCCCGTGAGGGAAATAATGGAATGCGACCAAATTGGAATCAAAACCCAAACCGTAGTTGGAATCAAAACCAAGGTTGGAATCAAAGTCAATGGAATCAAAGTGGTGGTGGTTATGATAACCAAGGCCAAGGTAGGGGAAACTCTTCCAATTACAATGGAAGAAGTTACTCAAACCAAAGACCCAATTGGAATCAAAACCAACAACACTATTCCAACAACCAACAACGTTTTAATTCCAATCAGGGTTCCGGGGGTAATAGACCTCAAAATGCTTCTACTTTCTCACAAAATAGTAGACCCCCCGGTTTTGACCAAGTAAGGCCCCATTCTCAAATTCCCCCTACTCAACCCCTCCAAATAGAAGCCCCTCCTGATCCTATGATGGCTATGCTTCAAAATTTCATTAAAAATCAAGAAAACCATAATAAGAGTCAAGAGGAAGAAAAGAAACAAATCAAGGCACACATGAAAATGCTTGAGACCCAAATCTCTCAAATTGCCCAACCAAGTTCTTCATCCTCCCCTTCTTCATCTTCTTCTTTACCTAGTCAAGGTGTCAACCCCAAGTCTATGTATGCCATTACTACTAGAAGTGGGAAGATCCTTGAGAGTGAACTAAATGTTGAGAAGAGTCCCGATGTGAGGATAGGACTTGAGGTTGAGGATGAATCATCAAGAGAGAATGAGATTCTAGAGGGAAGTGCCGGAAAGAATGAGAGGGGTGAGAAAGAGAAAGAGAAGGAACTCGAAAAGGAGAGCACCAAAGATCAAACATCTTTACCCCTTAATCTCCAACCTAGGAATGAGAGGTTGCCTTTTCCCCAAAGATTTGCTAGGTCTAGGCTTGATGTCCAATTTGGAAAATTTTTAGATGTAGTAAAGAGCTTGCATGTTTCTATACCCTTTGTGGATGCTATGAAAGAGATGCCACACTACTCTAAATTCCTAAAAGACCTCCTGAATGGAAGGAGAGAAGTTGAAACCGTTAGCTTAACCGCAAATTGTAGTGCTATTCTCTCCAGTAAGCTACCAACTAAATTGCAAGATCCCGGTAGTTTTTCCATCCCTTGTTCTATCAATGAAGTTCATTTGGGGAAAGCTTTGTGTGACCTAGGTGCTAGTGTGAGTTTAATGCCTTTCTCGGTCTACCAAAAGCTTAATGTGGGAAACCTTTCACCTACAAACATCACCCTCCAATTAGCAGATAGGTCCACAAAATTGCCTATAGGGAAAGTAGAGGACATACCCCTTAGAGTCGGTAAGTTCACTTTTCCGGTGGACTTTTATGTTCTTGAAATGGATGAAGATGAAAGAATTCCTATAATCTTGGGTAGGCCATTCCTAGCTACCTCTAAAGCAATTATTGATGTCAAAGAAGGCAAGATGACCTTGAAGGTTGACAATGATTCTATCGAATTTGATTTGAATAAGGTGATGAGACAACCTTCCTCTGACAATGAATGTTTTAGAATAGATACAATTGAAAACTTGATGAATGAGTTTAGATACCCTTATATGCATGCTTCTAATGATCTACTTGAGAATGTTTTGTTGAATGAGAATGAGGTAGGTGATCAAAAGGAGATGCAATTATATGAGGAAATGCTTGATGAGAAAGAAGAGACAACCCCCGACCAAGAGATGCCCCAACCGTATGAAGTCTTCCAAGTAGAAGAGGAGGAAATCTCCAATGGTAAGGTAGCTCCGAAGGTAGAATTGAAACCTCTACCTTCGGGCTTGAGGTATGTCTTTTTGGATGTTAATGATACTTTTCCGGTCATTATCAATGCTAACCTCACGGAAGAGCAAACCTCCTCATTGCTTAATGTTTTGAAAATGCATAGGAAGGCTTTGGGTTATACTCTTGATGATCTCAAAGGTATAAGCCCCTCCCTATGCATGCATAAGATCGATTTAGAGGAGGGTGCTAAGCCGTGTAGGCAACGGCAAAGGAAACTTAATCCTTCCATGCAAGAGGTTGTGAGAAAGGAAGTTTCCAAGCTACTTGAAGCAGGGATCATCTATCCAATCGCTCATAGTGATTGGGTATCCCCGGTTCAAGTAGTGCCGAAAAAGGGAGGTATGACGGTAATGATCAATGATAAGCAACAATTGGTCCCAACTCGGCTTGTTACGGGTTGGCGCATGTGTATTGATTACCGCCAATTAAATGCCAACACTTCCAAAGACCATTTTCCATTACCGTTCATCGATCAAATGCTTGAGAGGCTTACAAAGCATGCTTTTTATTGCTTTCTTGATGGTTATTCGGGATTCTTCCAAATCCCAATTGACCCAAAAGATCAAGAAAAGACCACTTTCACTTGTCCCTACGGAACTTTTGCTTACCGTAGGATGCCTTTTGGTCTTTGTAATGCCCCGGCCACCTTCCAAAGATGCATGATGTCAATTTTTAGTGAAATGATCGAGGAAGAAATGGAAGTTTTTATGGATGATTTTTCCGTTGGTGGAGGCACGTATGAGCAGTGCCTAATGAATTTATCTCGTTGTTTAGAAAGGTGTGAGAGTGCCAACTTGGTGCTCAATTGGGAGAAATGCCACTTCATGGTGGAAAACGGCATTGTTCTTGGCCATAAAATCTCCCAAGCGGGCATCGAAGTCGATGGTGCGAAGGTTGATGTGATCGAGAAGCTTCCTCCTCCCACAAATGTGAGAGAAGTGAGGTCCTTCCTTGGTCATGCCGGCTTTTACCGCCGCTTCATCAAAGATTTCTCTTTGATTGCTAAGCCTCTCACATCTCTCTTGCAACAGGATAAAGAATTTGTATTTGATGAAGCTTGTCATGAGTCATTTTGCAGGTTGAAAAAGGCCCTTTGCACCGCCCCCGTAGTCCGAGGACCGGATTGGTCTCTACCATTCGAGCTAATGTGCGATGCAAGCGACGGGGCCATTGGATCGGTTCTGGGACAAAGAAAGGATGGGAAACTTCACGTTATATACTATTTGTCCAAGACTCTCAATGATGCCCAACGAAATTATACAACTACCGAAAAAGAGTTTTTGGCGGTTATCCACTCATTTGAGAAGTTTAGAACCTACCTCATTGGTTCTAGGACAATAGTGTATACCGATCACTCGGCTCTCAAATATTTGATAAGTAAGAAGGAGGCCAAACCGAGGTTGTTGAGATGGGTGTTGGTCCTTCAAGATTTTGATTACGAAATGAGAGATAAGAAGGGAGCCGAGAACGTGGTGGCGGACCACCTCTCTAGGTTAGGAGCTGCAAGAATACATGAAGACGATTTGCCAATTGAAGATGCCCTAATGGATGATGTCTTATATGCTCTTGAGGCAAAATCGGAGCCTTGGTATGCGGATATTGTGAACTACTTGGCTTGTAGTGCCATACCTCCGGATTTCACTCCTCAACAACATAGAAAGCTCAAGCATGAAGCAAAGAAGTATATATGGGATGACCCCATGTTGTTGAAGAGAGGGGTGGATGGACTCTTGAGAAGATGTGTTCCTAATGAAGAATTCCAAGATGTGCTCTCAATGTGCCACTCATCCCCTTGTGGTGGTCATATGAGTGCTCAAAAGACCGCTTCCAAGGTTTTGCAATGTATGCTCTTTTGGCCGTCTCTATTCAAAGATGCTTGGCAATTTGTTAAGACTTGTGATAGGTGCCAAAGGACAGGGAACATATCACGGCGCGATGAGATGCCCCAAAATCCTATTCTTGAACTTGAAATCTTTGATGTTTGGGCAATTGACTTCATGGGCCCTTTCATCTCATCCCAAGGAAACCGGCACATTCTAGTTGCCGTTGATTATGTCTCCAAATGGGCGGAAGCCGTGGCATCTCCCACCAACGACTCAAGGGTGGTCATCAATTTGTTCAAGAAAGTCATCTTCCCAAGATTCGGTGTTCCTAAGGCAATCATAAGTGATGGAGGCTCACACTTCAAGCACCATGCATTCAACAAGCTTCTTTCAAAGTACGGTGTATCTCACAAGCGAGGCCTTGCTTACCACCCCCAAACAAGTGGTCAAGCGGAGGTCACAAATAGGGAGTTAAAAGTCATCTTAGAGAAGACTGTTGCTAGAACAAGGAAGGATTGGTCCAGTAAGCTCATTGATTCATTGTGGGCATATAGGACCGCCTTCAAGACTCCTATAGGGACTACCCCCTATAAGCTTGTTTATGGGAAGAATTGCCATTTACCCGTAGAGATGGAGCACCGAACGCATTGGGCAATCAAGCAAATCAACTTTGATCTCCACAGTGCGGGTGAGCAAAGGCTTCTAGAGCTTCATGAGTTGGAAGAGCTGAGAATGAATGCATATGACAGTGCAAGCCTCTACAAAGCAAGAACCAAGGCATGGCACGATGCTCGAATTTCCAAGAAGGAATTTGTGGAAGGACAAAAGGTCCTGCTCTACAATTCAAGACTCAAGCTCTTCCCCGGGAAATTGAGATCTAGATGGAGCGGTCCATTTCAAGTGTCCAAAACCTTTCCTTATGGCTCGGTTGAGATTTTCAATGACAAGTACCCTCCATTCAAAGTGAATGGGCAGCGTCTCAAGCCATACTATGAGGGTCAGCTAATTGAGAAGCCAGAAAATTTATCTCTCATTGATGTTTCCAAATCACCATGATTCCGTGTGAAGTACGTCAAGCTAGTGACGTTAAAGAAGCGCTTACGGGAGGCAACCCGGTTTCTAACCTCTTTGATTTTATTTTCTTTCAAATCGCTTGAACTAATCCACCTAACGCTCTTCCCAATCAATTCTGATGCAGGCGTGATTGCGTGTGTCCACGAGGAAAGAAAGGCAAGAGCAAAGCAGAAAAATTAAAAAAGAGAGGAATTTTGAAATTTGTGCTCGGATGAATTCTAAAGAAACAGAACCTCAGCGCGATTTGAACGCGGCTGTAGCGCGATCCGCAGCAGCATTAAAGCGCGGGCGCGCCTGGTTTCGTCGCGGGCGCGCAATTTTTATGAATGAAAATTTCTCCAATTCCAGGGAGTTGGAGCGATTTTATCGCGGCTGAAGCGCGATCCGCAACAGCAGTAAGGCGCGGGCGCGCCTGGTTTCATCGCGGGCGCGCCGTTTTTGTGAATGTAAATTCTCCAATTCCAGGGAGTTGGAGCGATTTTATCGCGGCTGAAGCGCGGCCCGCATGAGCAGTAAGGTGCGGGCGCGCCTGGTTTCTTCGCGGGCGCGCCTGGTATACGCTTGAAAATTACTTCCATTCCAGGAGGCAGGAGCGATTTGGCCGCGATTGCAGAGCGGCTCGCGTTTTAAAGAAGGCGCGGGCGCGTCTATTATTAGCGCGGGCGCGCTGTAGTTTTACTGATTTCCAGGAAGTTGGAGCGATTTAGGCGCGATATAGGAGCGGCTCGCGTTTTCTTTAAGGAGCGGGCGCGCCTTAATCGGGAGCGGGCGCGCCTTTCTGGATATCAGAAAAAAAAAAAAAATACGGTGGCTTCTTATATTCCCGCAATTTCCAAATCCTCACAAACATAAACCAAACCCTCTTTGCCTTTCTCTCTCTTCGCGGCCGCTCCTCACCACCATAGCCAAGATCATCTTCTTCCACCTTCATAAATCAATCATTCTCAAAATATAAACCACATCAATCATCCTCAAGCTTCAATCAATCATCCTCTCCGTTTGTTCATCTTCAAAGGTAGCAATTGGGCATCAAGGGCACAACCGCAACGAACCCCCCCCCCCCCCTTCCTACTCAAATCCTTCACCAAATCGACACCAAAACAGCAATCTTCCGCATAAAGGTAAAGGTATTCGATCTCCTTAGTTAATTATTCTCTTGGATTAATTTTAAGTAAGGATTTTGATTATCTTAGGTTATTAGCGAAATTTGGTTGATTATTGTTGAAATTATTGCTGGATTCTGTTGAACTTGTTGTTGTTGATTAGTATCTTAGGCTATATTCGTTGCGTGGTTGGATTATTATTGCTTGTGAACAGGTACATTGTAGTTTTGTGGAGGTTAAGGGTGGAAATAGCCGGAGTTGGCTTTGAAAAGGAGTGAAAAAAAAAAAAAAAAAAAAAAAAAAAAAAAAAAAGAGGTGGGCAGTCATGAGTCTAAGAATTGGGAAGAAGAGAAAAACTGCAAAGTCGGGACAATCGTCCCAAAACCAAGAGTCAGACCAACCCAATGCCTTACCCACCCTAAAATTTTTACACAAAAGCCACTCCTCCATACACTCGGAAATGCAAAAACGTAAGTTGCGACCTTCTAGACACTACCATCGTGGAGACATGATAAAACTCGGTATTAATGATGATTTGTGGATTCTTTTTGACAACCTTCGATTAGGGTCATTCATAAACTCCTCATTCATGACCTACAAAGAACCCACATTAGAGTTTTTCTCGTCTTTTCAAGTGGATAGTCTAGAAAATGACGACTTTCGAATTTCTTTCCAACTCTTCAACAACCCCCACACCATGTCATTGGCAGAGTTCAACCGAGCCCTCGACCTTCACCCCGATGCCGACATTCACTACCCTCTATATGAGAGCTTTGGGGAGTATAGTGAGTACGCTTGGTGGCGTTCCATTTCAGGCAAAAATGAGTTTTACACCCGGACTTCCTTAGCCAGTGAGATTTGGCACCCTGCCCTTAGGATCCTACACCGTTTATTAGGGTATTCTATCATTCCTAAGCAGGACCTAGGGAAGCTGACTAAGGAAGAGGTCCTTTGCCTATGGATAGCCACAAAGGCAGAGCATGCTCGGAGGTTGAATTTGGGTTTCCTCTTCATGCAAACCTCCCAAGCCATAGCAAAGGGGAAAAAGCCAGGGGAGATACACTGCGGGGCGATGGTCACTAGACTGGCCACCAAATTAGGTTACACTGACCTTCTACCTCTATGCACGGCCGTAGGTAGTAGTGGGGATATTTACCTTGATTTGGACCAGCTTCGCCGTTCTGATTTTATTACCCCCACGGCGAACCCCAATGCTTTTAGGTGGCTAGTTAGAGGAGCCCACCATTGTTTCCTCCCCAAGCCTCACTTCACTTCTCTCACGCGTCAGTCCCCTAATGTGTGGAGAGTTTTGAGAGATAGCGGGCGAGTGCCCGATGTCGATGGGGACGATGAGGTTGGAATGGGTAATGAGGAGGAGGTTCAGGAGGAGGAGCAGCAGCAGCAGCCGGTTACCCAGCAACCCGCAGGTACAGGTACATTTCAGCTATCTGATATAGCTAGGCAGTTGCAGGCAATTTATGAGTCACAGCAAGGCCACCATCTGCAGCAGCAGGCCCTCTATGACTCCGCTGTGGATAGAGGAGAGATTGCCCCCCCCGTGAACTACCCCAATTGGCCGCCTCAGCACGGCCCTGTTCCTTCTTGGGGGGGGGACAATCTCCCCACTTACCCCTACTGGCAAGGTCCTTCCGAGCCTAGTAGGGAGCTCCGCAGCTTCCCAGAGGACGGGCAGTACGATTATCGTGTGCCCGGCGGGTGTGACTTTAGAGGGGACCCTGCGTACCCCTATGCACATCCTGATCACCCCGCCCCTCTGTACTCTCAATCCGAGGACACTCCCTCTGATCCTTTGCCTAGTTGGCAAGAGGATCTTTACAGAGGTCACTACGGTTGGCCGCCGGGCTTTGACGGTGGTTGGGGCCTTTTCGGCCCCCCTAGTGGCTTCACTTATGACGAGCCGCCACGTCGGTCTGGCTCACCTAGTGAGCCCGGCTCTAGTGGCCAGTAGGCTGCGTCCTTGAGTATATCTCTCTCCCTTGTTTTTGTACGCTTATTTTGATGAGTTGGAGATATACTCTTGGTAGGGAGTGACTTGGTTGGGATTCTTACTTGCTCGCCTGCCGGTCTTTCATTGTTTTCCCTGTACCTTCATGCTGCTGATTCTACTGAGTTACATGACTGTTTTCTTTGGTTGACTTTGCCCCTGTTCACTAATACTGTTGATGAGTTTTTGATATGGTTTTGATGATGATGCTGCTTTGGGGACGCTTCTCTCGGTTTGATGGATACCGCTGAGTCCGCCCCCCGTTTTCCCTGTCGATAATGATGATTACTGGTATTCGCCAACATGGCGATTCACCAGTGCAGGTATGTATTTATGGCTTGATGATTTTTGAGGTAATGTTGATTTTGGTGAAGATCTAGAAATTTTGTCAAGGGTAGATTAGTTTATAGCGAAAAAAAAAAAAAAAAAAAAAAAAAAAATTAATTTGACTTGCGTTCTTGAATGTCTTTATTCCTAAGGATTAAGAGTTTCCGCGTTCTTGGATTGCCATTGGTTGACTCTAAGATATGTCTATGCTAAGGTAGTTGCTAGAACTCGTAAGGCCCACCGAACCCAAATTCACTTGTTTGTGGTAAGATGGCGTTGCCCTCTTTGGGGGATTTGAAGCCCTAAAGGTAGTTTTTGTAACCCATGTCAGATTTATTGTTCAAGCCTCCACCACTTATTGTATGAGCGGCATAGGATCCTTACCAAGGCATGCTTCGATCGAGAACTTGTTGTCTAGCTACCCGAGATCGCGACCGAACTATATCTAAGGACGATAAAAGCATTTTCTTCGGTGACTATTTTGCTTTTCTAGGTTTATCTTTCCTTTTGTTGCTTCTTGATAAATTATATATTTTTTTTTTTTTTCTTTTTGCGTTTGCCCCTTGCTAGCCATGATTGAGCCTGCACCTCTTTGTTCATAAACACATTCAAACCCCATGACCTTTTGTTTCACTTTTCGCCCAATGACTTGTGAAGTTTGAGACATGATAGTTTGTAATGATTTAAAATCGGAAAGTTGCAAGGTGATGGTTTGGAATTTGAAATAACAAGCAAGGACAATGGAAGTTCCCCATAAAAAAAAAAAAAAAAAAAAAAAAAAAAAAAAAAAAAAAAAAAATTGTATATAGTTTGAGCATTGAGGGCACTGCTCATTTCAAGCTTGGGGGAGAGGTTCTACGCATTTTGTATATACTTTTGTGAGTTTGTGCTGAATAAGCTTGGGGGAAGATGTATTTTGTTTGGAAATTGGTGATATTCTACTTTGTTATGAGAATTGGCGACATCTTCTGCTTCACAATTAGGATTTACCACCAAATTTTCATATATACTTATTTTATTTTATTTTATTTATTTATTTATTTCTTTCCTCACCCTTACCTCCTAGCCTGCATTACAACCCTAAGTCCTTTTAACTTGGATTGGTTGAGTCACTAGTCGGTGGAGGGAGCTAGATTTCAAGCATATGGAGAGAGCATGACTTGGTAAGATGTCGGGTCACCCTTGTTTCATTTGTTCCGGCTCCTTCGTGGAGTCATGAGATACTACCTTGAAGGGTGGATTTGAATCCAGATGAGGGAACGCGGTAAGAATGTATGGAATGCGGGTGGAGTGGAGCATATTAGAGTTCTCTATGCTTAGAATAACTTATCTTTCAATCAACCATTGGCATCCAAAAATGTGTTTACTCTTAGTACCTAGAAAGATTGTCATCCATCTATGCTTGTTTGTAGTTGATTTTCTTCTTTATTTGCTCCTTTGTTTTGGTTTGTCTTGAGCATGTCGCCAAGAGTTGTGGGTTAAACTCTTTGGAAACCCCCACGAGAGCATACTCGTCCTCATTGGCGACTTTGAGGTTTAAATGGCTTGTTGTTTATGTTAAAAACAACCGTGATTCCTACGAAAGTGAGTTAGTGTAAATTCCTTCCCCCCTCTTTTTATTTTATTTTATTTTATTTTATTTTATTTTATTTTTATTTATATTGCTTGTGTTTGGATAATCGTTTCTCAATCTTCTTTGCCTTTAGCTTTGCTCGAGGACGAGCAAAGGTCTAGCTTGGGGGAATTTGATGAGTGACATTTATGTCGCTCTTAGGATAGTCTTTTCTAGTAGTTTTAGTAATAATTCAGTTCATTTTAGTATGTTTTTGCTATGATCCTCCTATTTCGAGTATTCTACCTTTGTGGCGCGTAATGTGTATTCATGTGGTTTAGGTAGTCTATACTCCCCTCCCCTTTCGTTGTATCACGCCTTGCCTTCCTGTTCCATGATTGCAGGCGTATGCTGTTGATTCAGAGATGGAAGGGATAAGGGCAAAACAGGAAGAAATCCAAACCAGACGAATGGCGCGGGCGCGCAACCAAAGGAGCGGGCGCGCATCTATAGAGCGCGGGCGCGCTGATGAGCGGGATCAACCATTAAATACCCTCTTTGGAGCGGGCGCGCATTTCTAGGAGCGGCCGCGCCATCATTTAACGCGCGGGCGCGCCACTGTTGGGCGCGGGCGCGCCTCTCTGCTGCTGATTCAAATCCCGATTTCAGCCCAAGTTAAAAGAAAAAAAAAGCAAAAACGGCTAAGAAGGGGGAGGAAAAGATAAAAAAAAAAACTAGCATAGAAACCCAAGGAGAGAGCTCAAAAATATCAATTTCTAGGTCTTTGTTTTAGAAAAATTTTGTATTGAACAATCATATAGCTTTTAGTGTAATTCTCATTGTCTATCAACATTAGTTTTACTTTTAGTTTTTGAAGAAGTAATTTTGCAACATTGATGTATGGTCAAGCTTGGAGATTGAAGATTGAATGATGTGTGGCTCTTTATTTGGATTTCAATGAAGGTTTTGGTATATTTCTCTATTGTCTCTTGCTTTTATGATTAAAGCTTCTACTCTTGTTAATTTAGTTGATAAAAACTTTGTCTTTCTTACCATTTCATTGGTTATAATGTTGCTTAGCATGATTGTAGTTGTAGTTATGACTAGTGAGTAGTTTCTTGTTGCTAGGGGTTTGGTGAAGATATACTTTGAGTTTGATGTATGTTAGGCTAGGTTAATTTGGAATATTTGTGATTAAATCTTCCTTGTGCTTATACTTATTAGTCACTCCATGTTTATGGCCATATGCATGTTGTGGTTGAATGACGTGAACTAAATCGTGACGATAGTGCGATTTAGGAATAGTCATTAGGTGATTGATTATTGCATGACCTTAGCTTGTATGCCTTACGACGATAGTGTGAGCGTATGTTAGCTAGGAAGGCTCTTAATCCCGATAGGTGATTAGAGAGTATTCTTGATATTGCCTTGTATGAGTCGCTTGGGTTACATGTAAACCTATTTTCCGATGCCTAACTTCGTTGAAATCAAAGCATGTTTGATCCTTCCCCCTAGTACCTATTTTAATTGTTGTTCTATCCCCTTTAGTCATTACTTTACCCACCACACTTCTTGATCGAATTAGATTAACATTAGGAGATAAATAGCGGTGCTTAATCGTTTCCCTGTGTTCGACCCTTAACTTGCCTCTATACTCTTTTAGTTGCATGTTTAGGACTACAAATATCATTTGATAGAGGTGTCTTAGTGACGACCTAAAATACCGCCTGTCACACGCACGCACAGCACTGCTGGCTGGTGCGTAGTGCTGGCCTTGGTCACTCGCACATACCGCATAGATAGCATGTGTGCTGCTAGCGAGCCACGCATGCTGGGCACTACCTTGCTAGCCACACGCACATGGCGATGCTGCCTAGTACAGCACTATGTGCTGCGATGAGCGATGATAGGCCTTGCCTAGCGCAAGCGCCTAGCATGAAAGCAAGGCCTAGCCTTGCGATGCTTGGGCGCATGGCTTGCTAGCATATGCGCAAGCACCTAGCACGCATAGCATGCTAAGCTTGCGATGAACTAGCCTAGCCTATCACTCACATGGCTAAGCCAATGTGATGCTACGGCTATGGTCGTACTTGTTGCTTGTGATTTTGCGACGCTCGGTCTCGACGCCCTAGGCTCGATATCTGACGTCTGTGTTCATAAAACTCCGACGACTCATCGGATCCTTCGGATTGATTCGTCGTCTCGGATCGGTTGTTCAATTAGGTTCGACCCGAAGGGTTCAGTTAAGATTAAGCTGTAATATTAATTGTACCTTAATATTACTGATCGGAAGCGGCCTCCACCTAGGCATTTTGATCACTTGACCTTACTGAAGAATTAGCTCTGTAATAATTCTGAACCCTTTATTAGAATAATAGACTTGTTGGAAGGACACCATTCTTTCAATCTCCCACTTGTCTTTCCGGACAAGTGTGCATACAACGTATAGCCCATTTCCTATGTCGCTTAATGTCTCTTCGTGAACCATAAGGTAAGATTTTTTGTCATCCTTACTACGTTCAGAAGTGTTTCTCAAACTCCGAGTTCGACTGTCAATAAGCAAATGAATTCTAAAATCAATCTTAGTACGACCATGCATTTTCACAGTCTCGCTCTTCGAGCGACCTTATAAAACAACAAAGATATGTTCGCTATTGTTAATAGGGGACATTCTCGGTCTTGTACTGTATGTTTCTCTTACTAAGAGGACCTAATCTCTCGAGTATTCCCGTTATGATCCCCAGTTACGGCAGACGTTAGGCAACATCAAAGAGACTATTACTCAAACAAGAAAACTTCACAATACTCATGGTTGAGGAAACAGGTTCCGATAGCTATAATGAGATATGTACTTATGACAATTTTGAATCTCTTAAAGTACTCTCATAGGTCTATCCAGTGCAGTTCTAAACTAGCACCTGTCCAAATGATTTGTGACCATTACGTCCTTGCAGTACAAGAAACGGTGCTGTAAATCATACTACACAATAATCTCTGGTGGTCATCAATCGTCCATCAGTTAGATGACCTTGATTAGGGATAATTTTCGATTTAAATATTCAATGTTCACTTAACAGGTGTTTTCTTTATCCAAGACATGGTCTTGATACCCTGTTTTTGAATATTTCCATAAATCGAATGGACCTATTATTTAGTTCTAAACCATAATTAATTAGCAATGGAGTGAATAAATATAAAATTCATTACTCCATAAATTAATGGTTACAATACAGTGTCTTACATTAAAACGACTAGTTTAATTAAAACACATGTACAGGGAATTTCAAAGCCAAACTCCAACGTGCTTGATTCCCATTGCCTCAATGTTTTTGTTGTGCTTCACTTGAGGTAGAGGTTTAGTCAAAAGACCGGCCACATAATCATCCGTTCCGATCATGCAAATTCCGATTTCACCTTCGGATTTCCATTCCCTTATCATGTGAAATCGCCTTTGGACATATTTGACCTTCTGGTGTTCTCTTGGCTCTCTAGCCTGAGCGATAGCTCCATTCTTGTCATAATAGAGATCTATCGGATCCTTGATGGAGGGTACAACACCAAGTTCACTTACGAACTTGCGAATCCAAGCAACCTCCTTAGCGCCTTCTGAAGCTACCAAGTATTCGGCTTCTGTTGTAGAATCTGCAGTGGTGCTTTGCTTGGCACTCTCCTAGCTAAAAGCTCCTCCATTTAGGCAAAATATGTACCCTGACTGTGACTTGAAGTCGTCTCTGTCAGTCTGGAAGCTAGCGTCGGTGTAACCTTCAACAACCAAGTCTTTGTGGCCACCATGGACCAGGAATTTATCCTTGTTCCTTTTCAGGTACTTCAGGATATTCTTGGCCGCAATCCAATGCGCCTCTCCTAGGTCTGATTGGTATCGGCTCGTAGCGCTTAAAGCATACGATACATCTGGCCTGGTACATATCATGGCATACATGATCGATCCAATTAGCGAAGCATATGGTATCTGATTCATTCTCTCTCTCGCTCAAAAGGTGTTTGCGAACACTGTTTCTTGCTGAGAGTCACGCCATGGGACATGGGTAGGTGCCCTATTTTGGCATTCTCCATGGGACATGTAAGTACTCTAGCTCAATCCAATCATCCTCTTAGATCTATCCCTATACATCTTTATGCCCAATATGTATTGTGCCTCTCCTAAGTCCTTCATTGAAAAGCACTTTCCCAACCAGCCCTTTACGGACTCTAGTAATTTTGTGTTGTTTCCAATGAGCAGTATGTCATTGACATACAGGACTAGGAATGCGATGTCGCTCCCACTGACCTTCTTGTAGACACAAGACTCATCTGGATTCTTGAAAAAACCAACTTGCTGATGGCTTCATCAAATTGCAGATTCCAACTTCTACTTGCCTGCTTCAGTCCATAAATGGACTTTTAAGCTTGCATCCCTTTCTAGCGTTGCTTGGATCAACAAAACCTTCCGGTTGTGTCATATAAAAGGTTTCTTCCAAAATCCCATTTAGGAAGGCGATTTTGACATCCATTTGCCGTATTTCATAATCGTAATATGCAACAATCGCTAGGATAATCCGGACAGACTTTAGCATTGCAACAGGTTAAAAGGTGGATTTGTCTATAACCTTTTGCCACCAGTCTAGCCTTGTATATTGATACATGTCCAGCTTTGTCTGTCTTCAATTTGAAGATCCATTTGTAGCCGATGGGTGTGTAATCCTCGGGCAAATTCACCAAGTCCCAGACTTGATTTTTTCAGACATGGAGTCCATCTCGGATTTCATGGCCTCATGCCGTTTAGCAGAGTCGGGGATCGTCATAGCTTGTTTGTATGTCGCTAGCTCATCACCATCCATAACTAGGATGTCCTGATCATCGGTTAAGACAATACCAAGGTATCTGTGTGGTTGAGATCTTGGCCGTTGCAACCTACGAAGGGTAATGGGTTGAGAATTTACATTGTTTGTTTGATTCTGACCAATCTTCTCAGCTACTTCCAAAGCACTTAGATTGTCAGTTTTATCAGGTTGACATTGTTGCTCGTCCTCTTGAACTTCTTTGAGTTCGATTTTTCCTCCCACTTGTCATTTTGGAAAGGTGTTCCTTCTCTAAAAAGACACCATCACGAGCAACAAACACTTTATTCTCGGATTTATTGTAGAAGTAATATCCTTTGGTTTCTTTTGGGTAGCCCACAAAGAAACACCTGTCTGATTTGGGGTGAAGTTTGTCCGAAATTAATCGTTTGACATATGCTTCGCATCCCCTAATCTTGAGAAAAGACAACGTAAGAGGTTTCTTAGTCCATAATTCATTTGGAGTCTTTTCAACAGCTTTTGACGAGCTCGGTTGAGAGTTATTGCCACGGTTTGTAGCGCATGTCCCCAGAAAGAGATAGGAAGTTCAGTAAGACCCATCGTTGATCGAACCATGTCTAAGAATGCCATTTTCTTTCAAGTGATCGTCGAATTCATGGCTCAAATATTCGCCACCTCGATCCGATCGAAGTGATTTTATCTTCTTGCCAAGTTGTTTCTCAACTTCACTCTAAAATTCTTTGAATTTCTCAAAGGATTCAGATTTATTCGACATAAGGTAGACATAACCATATCTACTAAAATCGTTGGTGAAAGTGATGAAATATATGTAACCTTGTCTTGCGGGTGTACTCATTGGTCCACATCCATCCGTGTGTATTAGACCTAATAAGTCACTTGCCCTTTCTCCCTACTTGGAGAACGGCTGTTTTATCATCTTGCCTAATAGACATCCTTCGCAATTTTCAAACTACTCTAAGTCGAATGAGTCAAGTACACCTTCTTGTAGAAGTTTCTTGATGCGTTTGACGTTAATATGGCCAAGACGACAATGCCACAAGTAGGTCTGATTCGACTTGATGGTCTTAGCCTTTTTTGGCGGTGTCATTAATGTTGTAAACATTTTTTTGTCTAGAGAAAGCACATACAGACCATTTTCTGAATATGCCTTACCATATAAAAAATTGTTGAAATAAAATGAACAACTATTGTTCTTAATTCGAAATTAAAAACCTTTGGCGTCCAACGCTGAAATTGAAATAATGTTTTTGGTAACTCTAGGAACATGATAACAATTGTCAGGTTCTAAAATAAGCCCAGAGGGCAAAGACAAAGTGAGAGTTCCAACGGAAACGGCAGACATCTTGGCTCCATTGCCGACCCAAAGCTCGACCTCTCCTTCTCTAGCCTCTTATTTATCCTTAGTCCCTGAGCATTGGAACAAAGGTGTGAGCCACATCCGGTTTCTAATACCCATAATGTTTTTCTATCAAAGTTTAAGTCTATAACAAAAATACCTGATGAGAGGCAACGTTGTTGTTCTTCTTATCTTCCTTGAGCTTGAGGCAGTTCGGTTTCCAATGTCCCTTTTTCTTGTAGTAGAAACATTCAGAGACGGATTTGGAAGAAGCTACCTTCTTGTCCTTGCTGCTCTTGGCAGTGTTTGACTTAGGCGGAAAATTCTTCTTTTTTCCTATAATGCTTTTCTTATTGCCCGGACGCTTGAATGGCTTGCCCTTCCTCACCATGAGCATGTCATGCTTGCCCTTTTCCTTGAGGGTTTGCTCAGCTTGTTTCAACATACCATGAAGCTCAGTGATGGTTTTCTCCATGCTATGCATATTATAGTTCATCTTGAACTGATCATAGCCTTTGTGAAGCGAGTGGAGAATGATGTCAATTGCCATCTCGGTTGAATACCCAACATCAAGCCTTTCCATGTTCTCAAATAATCCAATCATTTTGAGGACATGCGGGCTGACTGACTCTCCTTTCTTGAGCTTACTCTCAAGGATCTGCCTGTGGGTTTCGAACCTTTCAATTCGGGCCTGCTCTTGGAACATATTCTGCAATTCAGAAATGATCTCAAAAGTCGTCTCCTTTTCAAAGAAAGTCTTCAGAAGCTCTGGAGACATAGTGGCCACATGATACATTTGACATCCCGATTGGCACTTTGCCATCGGTTAAGGGCAGCTTGAGTAACCTCCTCATTGGGAGTATCGGGTATTTCCTCATCAAGGACGTATTCCTTTTGCTCTTGCATAAGTACAATGCGCAGATTTC
>NW_018743930.1:0-128448 GCF_001683475.1 Chenopodium quinoa
TCAAATGCATTCTTCAAAGCTAATTGATCCAAATGAAAGTCAAACACATTCAAACAAAGCTTTTTGAATCAAATGAAAGTCAAATGCATTCTTCAAAGCTAATTGATCCAAATGAAAGTCAAACATTCAAACAAAGCTTTTTAAATCAAATGAAAGTCAAATGCATTCTTCAAAGCTAATTGAATATAATGAAAGTCAAACACATTCAAACAAAGCTTTTTGAATAAAATGAAATTCAAATGCATTCTTCAAAGCTAATTTAAAATGAAAGTCAAAACACATTCAAACAAACCTTTTTGAATCAAATGAAAGTCAAATGCATTCTTAAAAGCTAATTGAATCGAATGAAAGTCAAACACATTCAAAACAAAGCTTAATGAATCAAATGAAAGTCAAATCATCTTCAAAGCTATTAGAATTAAAGTCAAACACATTCAAACAAAGCTTTTTGAATCAAATGAAAGTCAAATGCAAACTTCAAAGGTAATTGAATAAAATGAAGTCAAAAACATTCAAACAAAGCTTAATGAATCAAATGAAAGTCAAAATCATTCTTCAAAGCTATTGAATAGAATTAAAGTCAAACACATTCAAACAAAGCTTTTTGAATCAAATGAAAGTCAATGCATTCTTCAAAGCTAATTGATCCAAATGAAAGTCAAATACATTCAAACAAAGCTTTTTAATCAAATGAAAGTCAAATGCATTCTTCAAAGCTAATTGAATAAATGAAAGTCAAACACATTCAAACAAACTTTTTGAATCAAATGAAAGTCAAATGCATTCTTAAAAGCTAATTGAATCGAATGAAAGTCAAACACATTCAAAACAAACCTTTTTGAATCAAATGAAAGTCAAATGCATTCTTAAAAGCTAATTGAATCGAATGAAAGTCAAACACATTCAAAACAAAGCTTAATGAATCAAATGAAAGTCAAAACATTCTTCAAAGCTATAAATAGAATTAAAGTCAAACACATCAAACAAAAATCAAATGAAAGTCAAATGCATCTTCAAAATTGAAAAATGAAAGTCAAACACATTCAAACAAAGCTTAATGAATCAAATGAAAGTCAAATCATTCTTAAAGCTGAATAGAATAAAGTCAAACACATTCAAACAAAGCTTTTTGAAAAATGAAAGTCAATGATTCTTCAAAGCTAATTGAAACATTCAAACAAAGCTTTTTAAATCAAATGAAAGTCAAATGCATTCTCAAAGCTAATTGAACAAACACATTCAACAAACTTTTTGAATCAAATGAAAGTCAAATGCATTCTTAAAAGCTAATTAAATCGAATGAAAGTCAAACACATTCAAACTTAATGAATCAATGAAAGTCAAAATCATTCTTCAAAGCTAGAGAATGAAAGTCAAACACATTCAAACAAAGCTTTTTTGAATCAAATGAAAGTCAAATGCATTTTCAAAGTAATTGAATCAAATGAAAGTCAACATTCAAAACAAAGCTTCAAATGAATCAAAATCATTCTTCAAAGCTATATGAATAGAATTAAAGTCAAACACATTCAAACAAAGCTTTTTGAATCAAATGAAAGTCAATGCATTCTTCAAAGCTAATTGATCAAAATGAAAGTCAAATACATTCAAACAAAGCTTTTTAAAATCAAATGAAAGTCAAATGCATTCTTCAAAGCTAATTGAATAATGAAAGTCAAACACATTCAAACAAAGCTTTTTGAATAAATGAAAAAATGCATTCTTCAAAGCTAATTTTCAAATGAAAGTCAAACACATTCAAACAAACCTTTTTGAAAAATGAAAGTCAATGCATTCTTAAAAGCTAATTGAATCGAATGAAAGTCAAACACATTCAAACAAAGCTTAATGAATCAAATGAAAGTCAAAATCATTCTTCAAAGCTATATGAATAGAATTAAAGTCAAACACATTCAAACAAAGCTTTTTGAATCAAATGAAAGTCAATGCATTCTTCAAAGCTAATTGATCCAAATGAAAGTCAAATTCAAACAAAGCTTTTTAAATCAAATGAAAGTCTAATGCATTCTTCAAAGCTAATTGAATAAATGAAAGTCAAACACATTCAAACAAAGCTTTTTGAATCAAATGAAATTAAAATGCATTCTTAAGCTAATTGAATAAAATGAAAGTCAACAAATTCAAACAAAGTTTTTTGAACCAAATGAAAGTCAATGCATTCTTCAAAGCTAATTGAAAATAATGAAGTCAAACACATTCAAACAAACCTTTTTGAAATAAATGAAAGTCAAATGCATTCTTAAAAGCTAATTAGATCGAATGAAAACACATTCAAACAAAGCTTTTTGAGTCAAATGAAATAAAATGCATTCTTCAAACCTAATTTTCAAATGAAGTCAATCACATTCAAAAAAACTTTTCTAATCAAATGAAAGTCAAATGCATTCTTCAAAGCTAATTAAAACAAATGAAAGTCAAACACATTCAAACAAAGCTTTTTGAATCAAATGAAAGTCAAATGCATTTCAAAGCTAATTGATCCAAATGAAAGTCAAACACATTCAAACAAAGAATCAAATGCAAATGAAAGTCAATTGCATTCTTCAAAGCTAATTGAAACTAATGAAAGTCAAACGCATTCAACAAAGCTTTTTGAATAAAATGAAATTAAATGCATTCTTCAAAGCTAATTGAATCAAATGAAAGTCAAACACATTCAAACAAACCTTTTTGAATCAAATGAAAGTCAAATGCATTCTTAAAAGC
Source organism: Chenopodium quinoa (assembly GCF_001683475.1). Taxonomy (NCBI): domain Eukaryota; kingdom Viridiplantae; phylum Streptophyta; class Magnoliopsida; order Caryophyllales; family Amaranthaceae; genus Chenopodium; species Chenopodium quinoa. The sequence goes on from NW_018743930.1 coordinate 2,728, forward strand.
TAATTGAATCGAATGAAAGTCAAACACATTCAAAACAAAGCTTAATGAATCAAATGAAAGTCAAAATCATTCTTCAAAGCTATAAATAGAAAAAAGTCAAACACATTCAAACAAAGCTTTTTGAATCAAATGAAAGTCAATGCATGCAAAATGAAAGTCAAACACATTCAAAGCAAATGCATTCTTCAAAGCTAATTGAAAAATGAAAGTCAAACACATTCAAACAAAGCTTTTTGAAAAATGAAATTCAAATGCATTCTTCAAAGCTAATTAATCAAATGAAAGTCAAACATTCAAACAAACCTTTTTGAATCAAATGAAAGTCAAATGCATTCTTAAAGCTAATTGAATCGAATGAAAGTCAAACACATTCAAAACAAAGCTTAATAAATCAAATGAAAGTCAAATCATTCTTCAAAGCTAGAATAGAATTAAAGTCAAACACATTCAAACAAAGCTTTTTGAATCAAATGAAAGTCAAATGCAAACTTCAAATGCATTTCAAACAAAGAATAGAATTAAAGTCAAACACATTCAAACAAAGCTTTTTGAATCAAATGAAAGTCAATGCATTCTTCAAAGCTAATTGATCCAAATGAAAGTCAAACATTCAAACAAAGCTTTTTAAATCAAATGAAAGTCAAATGCATTCTTCAAAGCTAATTGAATATAATGAAAGTCAAACACATTCAAACAAACCTTTTTGAATAAATGAAAGTCAAATGCATTCTTAAAGATCGAATGAAAATCAAAACATTCAAACAAAGCTTTTTGAGTCAAATGAAAGTAAAATGCATTCTTCGAAGCTAATTTAATCAAATGAAAGTCAATCACATTCAAACAAAGCTTTTCTAATCAAATGAAAGTCAAATGCATTCTTCAAGCTAATTGAAACAAAAAGTCAAACATTCAAACAAAGCTTTTGAATCAAATGAAAGTCAATGCATTCTTAAAAGTAATTGATCCAAATGAAAGTCAAATACATTCAAACAATGCTTTTTAAATCAAATGAAAGTCAAATGCATTATTCAAAGCTAATTGAATATAATGAAAGTCAAACACATTCAAACAAAGCTTTTTGAATCAAATGAAATTAAAATGCATTCTTTAAGCTAATTGAATAAAATGAAAGTCATACAAATTCAAACAAATTTTTTGAACCAAATGAAAGTCAAATGCATTCTTCAAAGCTAATTGAAAATAATGAAAGTCAAAAACATTCAAACAAACCTTCTTGAATCAAATGAAAGTCAAATGCATTCTTAAAAGCTAATTAAATCGAATGAAAGTCAAACACATTCACACAAAAATGAATCAAATAAAGTCAAATGCATTCTTCAAAGCTAATTGATCAAAATGAAAGTCAAACACATTCAAACAAAGCTTTTTGAATCAAATGAAAGTCAAATGCATTCTTCAAAGCTAATTGATCCAAATGAAAGTCAAACACATTCAAACAAAACTTTTTGAATCAAATGAAAGTCAAATGCATTCTTCAAAGGTAATTGAATCAAATGAAAGTCAATTGCATTCTTCAAAGCTAATTGAAACTAATGAAAGTCAAACGCATTCAACAAAGCTTTTTGAATAATAGAAATTCAAATGCATTCTTCAAAGCTAATTGAATCAAATGAAAGTCAAACACATTCAAACAAACCTTTTTGAATCAAATGAAAGTCAAATGCATTCTTAAAAGCTAATTGAATCGAATGAAAGTCAAACACATTCAAAACAAAGCTTAATGAATCAAATGAAAGTCAAATCATTCTTCAAAGCTCATTCAAACAAAGCTTTTAAATCAAATGAAATCAATGCATTCTTCAAAGCTAATTGATCCAAATGAAAGTCAAACACATTCAAACAAAGCTTTTTAAATCAAATGAAAGTCAATGCATTCTTCAAAGCTAATTGAATATAATGAAAGTCAAACACATTCAAACAAAGCTTTTTGAATCAAATGAAATTAAAATGCATTCTTTAAAGCTAATTGAATAAAATGAAAGTCAAACACATTCAAACAAAGTTTTTGAACAAATGAAAGTCAAATGCATTCTTCAAAGCTAATTGAAACTAATGAAAGTCAAACACATTCAAACAACCTTTTTGAATAAATGAAAGTCAAATGCATTCTTAAAAGCTAATTAGATCGAATGAAAATCAAACACATTCAAACAAAGCTTTTTGAGTCAAATGAAAGTAAAATGCATTCTTCAAGCTAATTTAATCAAATGAAAGTCAATCACATTCAAACAAAGCTTTTCTAATCAAATGAAAGTCAAATGCATTCAAAGCTAATTGAAACAAATGAAAGTCAAACACATTCAAACAAAGCTTTTTGAATCAAATGAAAGTCAAATGCATTTAAAAGGTAATTGATCCAAATGAAAGTCAAATACATTCAAACAATGCTTTTTAAATCAAATGAAAGTCAAATGCATTATTCAAAGCTAATTGAATATAATGAAAGTCAAACACATTCAAACAAAGCTTTTTGAATCAAATGAAATTAAAATGCATTCTTTATAGCTAATTGAATAAAATGAAAGTCATACAAATTCAAACAAAGTTTTTTGAACCAAATGAAAGTTCTAATGCATTCTTCAAAGCTAATTGAAAATAATGAAAGTAAAAAAACATTCAAACAAACCTTCTTGAATCAAATGAAAGTCAAATGCATTCTTAAAAGCTAATTAAATCGAATGAAAGTCAAACACATTCACACAAAGCTTAATGAATCAAATAAAAGTCAAATGCATTCTTCAAAGCTAATTGATCCAAATGAAAGTCAAACACATTCAAACAAAGCTTTTTTGAATCAAATGAAAGTCAAATGCATTCTTCAAAGCTAATTGATCCAAATGAAAGTCAAGCACATTCAAACAAAACTTTTTGAATCAAATGAAAGTCAAAATGCATTCTTCAAAGGTAATTGAATCAAATGAAAGTCAATTGCATTCTTCAAAGCTAATTGAAACTAATGAAAGTCAAACGCATTCATACAAAGCTTTTTGAATAATAGAAATTCAAATGCATTCTTCAAAGCTAATTGAATCAAATGAAAGTCAAACACATTCAAACAAAGCTTTTTGAATCAAATGAAAGTCAATGCATTCTTCAAAGCTAATTGATCCAAATGAAAGTCAAACGCTTTCAAACAAAGCTTTTAAATCAAATGAAAGTCTAATGCATTCTTCAAAGCTAATTGAATATAATGAAAGTCAAACACATTCAAACAAAGCTTTTTGAATCAAATGAAAATAAAATGCATTCTTTAAAGCTAATTGAATAAAATGAAAGTCAAACACATTCAAACAAAGTTTTTTTGAACCAAATGAAAGTCAAATGCATTCTTCAAAGCTAATTGAAACTAATGAAAGTCAAACACATTCAAACAAACCTTTTTGAAATAAATGAAAGTCAAATGCATTCTTAAAAGCTAATTAGATCGAATGAAAATCAAACACATTCAAACAAAGCTTTTTTGAGTCAAATGAAAGTAAAATGCATTCTTCAAACCTAATTTAATCAAATGAGAGTCAATCACATTCAAACAAAACTTTTCTAATCAAATGAAAGTCAAATGCATTCTTCAAAGCTAATTAAAACAAATGAAAGTCAAACACATTCAAACAAAGCTTTTTGAATCAAATGAAAGTCAAATGCATACTTCAAAGCTAATTGATCCAAATGAAAGTCAAAACACATTCATACAAAACTTTTTGAATCAAATGAAAGTCAAATGCATTCTTCAAAGGTAATTGAATCAAATGAAAGTCAATTGCATTCTTCAAAGCTAATTGAAACTAATGAAAGTCAAACGCATTCATACAAAGCTTTTTTGAATAAAATGAAATTCAAATGCATTCTTCAAAGCTAATTGAATCAAATGAAAGTCAAACACATTCAAACAAACCTTTTTGAATCAAATGAAAGTCAAATGCATTCTTAAAAGCTAATTGAATCGAATGAAAGTCAAACACATTCAAAACAAAGCTTAATGAATCAAATGAAAGTCAAAATCATTCTTCAAAGCTATACGAATAGAATTAAAGTCAAACACATTCAAACAAAGCTTTTTGAATCAAATGAAAGTCAAATGCATACTTCAAAGGTAATTGAATCAAATGAAAGTCAAACACATTCAAAACAAAGCTTTTTAAATCAAATGAAAGTCAAATGCATTCTTCAAAGCTAATTGAATATAATGAAAGTCAAACACATTCAAACAAAGCTTTTTGAATTAAATGAAATTCAAATGCATTCTTCAAAGCTACTTTAATCAAATGAAAGTCAAACACATTCAAACAAACCTTTTTGAATCAAATGAAAGTCAAATGCATTCTTGAAAGCTAATTGAATCAAATGTAAGTTAAAAACATTCAAAACAAAGCTTAATGAATCAAATGAAAGTCAAAAACATTCTTCAAAGCTATATGAATAGAATTAAAGTCAAACACATTCAAACAAAGCTTTTTGAATCAAATGAAAGTCAATGCATTCTTCAAAGCTAATTGATCCAAATGAAAGTCAAATACATTCAAACAAAGCTTTTTAAATCAAATGAAAGTCAAATGCATTCTTCAAAGCTAATTGAATATAATGAAAGTCAAACACATTCAAACAAACCTTTTTGAAATAAATGAAAGTCAAATGCATTCTTAAAAGCTAATTAGATCGAATGAAAGTCAATCACATTCAAACAAAGCTTTTCTAATCAAATGAAAGTCAAATGCATTCTTCAACGCTAATTGAAACAAATGAAAGTCAAACACATTCAAACAAAGCTTTTTGAATCAAATGAAAGTCAAATGCATTCTTAAAAGGTAATTGATCCAAATGAAAGTCAAATACATTTCAAACAATGCTTTTTAAATCAAATGAAAGTCAAATGCATTATTCAAAGCTAATTGAATATAATGAAAGTCAAACACATTCAAACAAAGCTTTTTGAATCAAATGAAATTAAAATGCATTCTTTATAGCTAATTGAATAAAATGAAAGTCATACAAATTCAAACAAAGTTTTTTTGAACCAAATGAAAGTCTAATGCATTCTTCAAAGCTAATTGAAAATAATGAAAGTCAAAAACATTCAAACAAACCTTCTTGAATCAAATGAAAGTCAAATGCATTCTTAAAAGCTAATTAAATCGAATGAAAGTCAAACACATTCACACAAAGCTTAATGAATCAAATAAAAGTCAAATGCATTCTTCAAAGCTAATTGATCCAAATGAAAGTCAAACACATTCAAACAAAGCTTTTTGAATCAAATGAAAGTCAAATGCATTCTTCAAAGCTAATTGATCCAAATGAAAGTCAAACACATTCAAACAAAACTTTTTGAATCAAATGAAAGTCAAATGCATTCTTTAAAGGTAATTGAATCAAATGAAAGTCAATTGCATTCTTCAAAGCTAATTGAAACTAATGAAAGTCAAACGCATTCATACAAAGCTTTTTGAATAATAGAAATTCAAATGCATTCCTCAAAGCTAATTGAATCAAATGAAAGTCAAACACATTCAAACAAACCTTTTTGAATCAAATGAAAGTCAAATGCATTCTTAAAAGCTAATTGAATCGAATGAAAGTCAAACACATTCAAAACAAAGCTTAATGAATCAAATGAAAGTCAAAATCATTCTTCAAAGCTATATGAATAGAATTAAAGTCAAACACATTCAAACAAAGCCTTTTGAATCAAATGAAAGTCAATGCATTCTTCAAAGCTAATTGATCCAAATGAAAGTCAAACACATTCAAACAAAGCTTTTTAAATCAAATGAAAGTCTAATGCATTCTTCAAAGCTAATTGAATATAATGAAAGTCAAAAACATTCAAACAAAGCTTTTTGAATCAAATGAAATTAAAATGCATTCTTTAAAGCTAATTGAATAAAATGAAAGTCAAACACAATCAAACAAAGTTTTTTTGAACCAAATGAAAGTCAAATGCATTCTTCAAAGCTAATTGAAACTAATGAAAGTCAAACACATTCAAACAAACCTTTTTGAAATAAATGAAAGTCAAATGCATTCTTAAAAGCTAATTAGATCGAATGAAAATCAAACACATTCAAACAAAGCTTTTTGAGTCAAATGAAAGTAAAATGCATTCTTCAAACCTAATTTAATCAAATGAGAGTCAATCACATTCAAACAAAACTTTTCTAATCAAATGAAAGTCAAATGCATTCTTCAAAGCTAATTAAAACAAATGAAAGTCAAACACATTCAAACAAAGCTTTTTGAATCAAATGAAAGTCAAATGCATACTTCAAAGCTAATTGATCCAAATGAAAGTAAAACACATTCAAACAAAACTTTTTGAATCAAATGAAAGTCAAATGCATTCTTCAAAGGTAATTGAATCAAATGAAAGTCAATTGCATTCTTCAAAGCTAATTGAAACTAATGAAAGTCAAACGCATTCATACAAAGCTTTTTGAATAAAATGAAATTCAAATGCATTCTTCAAAGCTAATTGAATCAAATGAAAGTCAAACACATTCAAACAAACCTTTTTGAATCAAATGAAAGTCAAATGCATTCTTAAAAGCTAATTGAATCGAATGAAAGTCAAACACATTCAAAACAAAGCTTAATGAATCAAATGAAAGTCAAAATCATTCTTCAAAGCTATACGAATAGAATTAAAGTCAAACACATTCAAACAAAGCTTTTTGAATCAAATGAAAGTCAAATACATACTTCAAAGGTAATTGAATCAAATGAAAGTCAAACACATTCAAAACAAAGCTTAATGAATCAAATGAAAGTCAAAATCATTCTTCAAAGCTATATGAATAGAATTAAAGTCAAACACATTCAAAAAAGCTTTTTTGAGTCAAATGAAAGTAAAATGCATTCTTCGAAGCTAATTTAATCAAATGAAAGTCAATCACATTCAAACAAAACTTTTCTAATCAAATGAAATTCAAATGCATTCTTCAGAGTTAATTGAATCAAATGAAAGTCAATCACATTCAAACAAAGATTTTTGAACCAAATGAAAGTCAAATGCATTCTTCAAAGCTAATTGAAACTAATGAAAGTCAAACACATTCAAACAAACCTTTTTGAAATAAATGAAAGTCAAATGCATTCTTAAAAGCTAATTAGATCGAATGAAAATCAAACACATTCAAACAAAGCTTTTTGAGTCAAATGAAAGTAAAATGCATTCTTCAAACCTAATTTAATCAAATGAGAGTCAATCACATTCAAACAAAACTTTTCTAATCAAATGAAAGTCAAATGCATTCTTCAAAGCTAATTAAAACAAATGAAAGTCAAACACATTCAAACAAAGCTTTTTGAATCAAATGAAAGTCAAATGCATACTTCAAAGCTAATTGATCCAAATGAAAGTCAAACACATTCAAACAAAACTTTTTGAATCAAATGAAAGTCAAATGCATTCTTCAAAGGTAATTGAATCAAATGAAAGTCAATTGCATTCTTCAAAGCTAATTGAAACTAATGAAAGTCAAACGCATTCATACAAAGCTTTTTGAATAAAATGAAATTCAAATGCATTCTTCAAAGCTAATTGAATCAAATGAAAATCAAACACATTCAAACAAACCTTTTTGAATCAAATGAAAGTCAAATGCATTCTTAAAAGCTAATTGAATCGAATGAAAGTCAAACACATTCAAAACAAAGCTTAATGAATCAAATGAAAGTCAAAATCATTCTTCAAAGCTATACGAATAGAATTAAAGTCAAACACATTCAAACAAAGCTTTTTGAATCAAATGAAAGTCAAATGCATACTTCAAAGGTAATTGAATCAAATGAAAGTCAAACACATTCAAAACAAAGCTTAATGAATCAAATGAAAGTCAAAATCATTCTTCAAAGCTATATGAATAGAATTAAAGTCAAACACATTCAAACAAAGCTTTTTGAATCAAATGAAAGTCAATGCATTCTTCAAAGCTAATTGATCCAAATGAAAGTCAAATACATTCAAATAAAGCTTTTTAAATCAAATGAAAGTCAAATACATTCTTCAAAGCTAATTGAATATAATGAAAGTCAAACACATTCAAACAAAGCTTTTTGAATCAAATGAAATTAAAATGCATTCTTTAAAGCTAATTGAATAAAATGAAAGTCAAACACATTCAAACAAAGTTTTTTGAACCAAATGAAAGTCAAATGCATTCTTCAAAGCTAATTGAAACTAATGAAAGTCAAACACATTCAAACAAACCTTTTTGAAATAAATGAAAGTCAAATGCATTCTTAAAAGCTAATTAGATCGAATGAAAATCAAACACATTCAAACAAAGCTTTTTGAGTCAAATGAAAGTAAAATGCATTCTTCAAACCTAATTTAATCAAATGAAAGTCAATCACATTCAAACAAAACTTTTCTAATCAAATAAAAGTCAAATGGATTCTTCAAAGCTAATTGAAACAAATGAAAGTCAAACACATTCAAACAAAGCTTTTTGAATCAAATGAAAGTCAAATGCATACTTCAAAGGTAATTGATCCAAATGAAAGTCAAATACATTCAAACAATGCTTTTTAAATCAAATGAAAGTCAAATGCATTATTCAAAGCTAATTGAATATAATGAAAGTCAAACACATTCAAACAAAGCTTTTTGAATCAAATGAAATTAAAATGCATTCTTTATAGCTAATTGAATAAAATGAAAGTCATACAAATTCAAACAATGTTTTTTGAACCAAATGAAAGTCAAATGCATTCTTCAAAGCGAATTGAAAATAATGGAAGTCAAAAACATTCAAAAAACCCTTCTTGAATCAAATGAAAGTCAAATGCATTCTTAAAAGCTAATTAAATCAAATGAAAGTCAAACACATTCACACAAAGCTTAATGAATCAAATAAAAGTCAAATGCATTCTTCAAAGCTAATTGATCCAAATGAAAGTCAAACACGTTTCAAACAAAGCTTTTTGAATCAAATGAAAGTCAAATGCATTGTTCAAAGCTAGTTGATCCAAATGAAAGTCAAACACATTCAAACAAAACTTTTTGAATCAAATGAAAGTCAAATGCATTCTTCAAAGGTAATTGAATCAAATGAAAGTCAATTGCATTCTTCAAAGCTAATTGAAACTAATGAAAGTCAAACGCATTCATACAAAGCTTTTTGAATAAAATGAAATTCAAATGCATTCTTCAAAGCTAATTGAATCAAATGAAAGTCAAACACATTCAAACAAAGCTTTTTGAATCAAATGAAAGTCAAATGCATTCTTCAAAGCTAATTGAAACCAATGAAAGTCAAACACATTCAAACAAACCTTTTTGAATCAAATGAAAGTCAAATGCATTCTTAAAAGCTAATTGAATCGAATGAAAGTCAAACACATTCAAAACAAAGCTTAATGAATCAAATGAAAGTCAAAATCATTCTTCAAAGCTATACGAATAGAATTAAAGTCAAACACATTCAAACAAAGCTTTTTGAATCAAATGAAAGTCAAATACATACTTCAAAGGTAATTGAATCAAATGAAAGTCAAACACATTCAAAACAAAGCTTTATGAATCAAATGAAAGTCAAAATCATTCTTCAAAGCTATATGAATAGAATTAAAGTCAAACACATTCAAAAAAGCTTTTTTGAGTCAAATGAAAGTAAAATGCATTCTTCGAAGCTAATTTAATCAAATGAAAGTCAATCACATTCAAACAAAACTTTTCTAATCAAATGAAATTCAAATGCATTCTTCAAAGTTAATTGAATCAAATGAAAGTCAATCACATTCAAACAAAGATTTTTGAACCAAATGAAAGTCAAATGCATTCTTCAAAGCTAATTGAAACTAATGAAAGTCAAACACATTCAAACAAACCTTTTTGAAATAAATGAAAGTCAAATGCATTCTTAAAAGCTAATTAGATCGAATGAAAATCAAACACATTCAAACAAAGCTTTTTGAGTCAAATGAAAGTAAAATGCATTCTTCAAACCTAATTTAATCAAATGAGAGTCAATCACATTCAAACAAAACTTTTCTAATCAAATGAAAGTCAAATGCATTCTTCAAAGCTAATTAAAACAAATGAAAGTCAAACACATTCAAACAAAGCTTTTTGAATCAAATGAAAGTCAAATGCATACTTCAAAGCTAATTGATCCAAATGAAAGTCAAACACATTCAAACAAAACTTTTTGAATCAAATGAAAGTCAAATGCATTCTTCAAAGGTAATTGAATCAAATGAAAGTCAATTGCATTCTTCAAAGCTAATTGAAACTAATGAAAGTCAAACGCATTCATACAAAGCTTTTTGAATAAAATGAAATTCAAATGCATTCTTCAAAGCTAATTGAATCAAATGAAAATCAAACACATTCAAACAAACCTTTTTGAATCAAATGAAAGTCAAATGCATTCTTAAAAGCTAATTGAATCGAATGAAAGTCAAACACATTCAAAACAAAGCTTAATGAATCAAATGAAAGTCAAAATCATTCTTCAAAGCTATACGAATAGAATTAAAGTCAAACACATTCAAACAAAGCTTTTTGAATCAAATGAAAGTCAAATGCATACTTCAAAGGTAATTGAATCAAATGAAAGTCAAACACATTCAAAACAAAGCTTAATGAATCAAATGAAAGTCAAAATCATTCTTCAAAGCTATATGAATAGAATTAAAGTCAAACACATTCAAACAAAGCTTTTTGAATCAAATGAAAGTCAATGCATTCTTCAAAGCTAATTGATCCAAATGAAAGTCAAATACATTCAAATAAAGCTTTTTAAATCAAATGAAAGTCAAATACATTCTTCAAAGCTAATTGAATATAATGAAAGTCAAACACATTCAAACAAAGCTTTTTGAATCAAATGAAATTAAAATGCATTCTTTAAAGCTAATTGAATAAAATGAAAGTCAAACACATTCAAACAAAGTTTTTTGAACCAAATGAAAGTCAAATGCATTCTTCAAAGCTAATTGAAACTAATGAAAGTCAAACACATTCAAACAAACCTTTTTGAAATAAATGAAAGTCAAATGCATTCTTAAAAGCTAATTAGATCGAATGAAAATCAAAACACATTCAAACAAAGCTTTTTGAGTCAAATGAAAGTAAAATGCATTCTTCAAACCTAATTTAATCAAATGAAAGTCAATCACATTCAAACAAAACTTTTCTAATCAAATAAAAGTCAAATGGATTCTTCAAAGCTAATTGAAACAAATGAAAGTCAAACACATTCAAACAAAGCTTTTTGAATCAAATGAAAGTCAAATGCATACTTCAAAGGTAATTAATCCAAATGAAAGTCAAATACATTCAAACAATGCTTTTTAAATCAAATGAAAGTCAAATGCATTATTCAAAGCTAATTGAATATAATGAAAGTCAAACACATTCAAACAAAGCTTTTTGAATCAAATGAAATTAAAATGCATTCTTTATAGCTAATTGAATAAAATGAAAGTCATACAAATTCAAACAATGTTTTTTGAACCAAATGAAAGTCAAATGCATTCTTCAAAGCGAATTGAAAATAATGGAAGTCAAAAACATTCAAAAAACCCTTCTTGAATCAAATGAAAGTCAAACACATTCACACAAAGCTTAATGAATCAAATAAAAGTCAAATGCATTCTTCAAAGCTAATTGATACAAATGAAAGTCAAACACGTTCAAACAAAGCTTTTTGAATCAAATGAAAGTCAAATGCATTCTTCAAAGCTAATTGATCCAAATGAAAGTCAAACACATTCAAACAAAACTTTTTGAATCAAATGAAAGTCAAATGCATTCTTCAAAGGTAATTGAATCAAATGAAAGTCAATTGCATTCTTCAAAGCTAATTGAAACTAATGAAAGTCAAACGCATTCATACAAAGCTTTTTGAATAAAATGAAATTCAAATGCATTCTTCAAAGCTAATTGAATCAAATGAAAGTCAAACACATTCAAACAAACCTTTTTGAATCAAATGAAAGTCAAATGCATTCTTAAAAGCTAATTGAATCGAATGAAAGTCAAACACATTCAAAACAAAGCTTAATGAATCAAATGAAAGTCAAAATCATTCTCCAAAGCTATACGAATAGAATAAAGTCAAACACATTCAAACAAAGCTTTTTGAATCAAATGAAAGTCAAATGCATACTTCAAAGGTAATTGAATCAAATGAAGTCAAACACATTCAAACAAAGCTTAATGAATCAAATTAAAGTCAAATGCATTCTTAAAAGCTAATTGAATCGAATGAAAGTCAAACACATTCAAACAAAGCTTAATGAATCAAATGAAAGTCAAAATCATTCTTCAAAGCTATACGAATAGAATTAAAGTCAAACACATTCAAACAAAGCTTTTTGAATCAAATGAAAGTCAAATGCATACTTCAATAATTGAATCAAATGAAAGTCAACACATTCAAAACAAAGCTTAATGAATCAAATGAAAGTCAAAATCATTCTTTAAAGCTATATGAATAGAATTAAAGTCAAACACATTCAAACAAAGCTTTTTGAATCAAATGTCAATGCATTCTTCAAAGCTAATTGATCAAATGAAAGTCAAATACATTCAAACAAGCTTTTTAATCAAATGAAAGTCAAATGCATTCTTCAAAGCTAATTGAATATAATGAAAGTCAAACACATTCAAACAAACCTTTTTGAATCAAATGAAAGTCAAATGCATTCTTAAAAGCTAATTAAATCGAATGAAAGTCAAACACATTCAAAACAAAGCTTAATGAATCGAATGAAAGTCAAAATCATTCTTCAAAGCTGACAAACACATTCAAACAAAGCTTTTTGAATCAAATGAAAGTCAAATGCAAACTTCAAAGTAATTGAATCAAATGAAAGTCAAACACATTCAAACAAAGCTTGAATCAAATGAAAGTCAAATCATTCTTCAAAGCTAATTGAATAGAAAAGTCAAACACATTCAAACAAAGCTTTTTGAATCAAATGAAAGTCAATGCATTCTTCAAACTAATTGATCCAAATGAAAGTCAAATACATTCAACAAAGCTTTTTAAATCAAATGAAAGTTAAATGCATTCTTCAAAGCTAATTGAATATAATGAAAGTCAAACACATTCAAACAAAGCTTTTTAAATCAAATGAAAGTCAAATGCATTCTTCAAAGCTAATTGAAATATAATGAAAGTCAAACACATTCAAACAAAGCTTTTTGAATAAAATGAAATTCAAATGCATTCTTCAAAGCTAATTTAATCAAATGAAAGTCAAACACATTCAAACAAACCTTTTTGAATCAAATAAAAGTCAATTGCATTCTTGAAAGCTAATTGAATCGAATGAAAGTCAAACACATTCAAACGAAACTTTTCGAATCAAATGAAAGTCAATTACATTCTTAAAAGCTAATTGAATCGAATGAAAGTCAAAGACATTCACACAAAGCTTTTTGAACCAAATGAAAGTCAAATGCATTCTTCAAAGCTAATTGAAACTAATGAAAGTCAAATACATTCAAAACAAAGCTTAATGAATCAAATGAAAGTCAAAATCATTCTTCAAAGCTATATGAATAGAATTAAAGTCAAACACATTCAAACAAAGCTTTTTGAATCAAAAGAAAGTCAATGCATTCTTCAAAGCTAATTGATCCAAATGAAAGTCAAATACATTCAAACAAAGCTTTTTAAATCAAATGAAAGTCAAATGCATTCTTCAAAGCTAATTGAATATAATGAAAGTCAAACAAATTCAAACAAACCTTTTTGAATCAAATGAAAGTCAAATGCATTCTTAAAAGCTAATTGAATCGAATGAAAGTCAAACACATTCAAAACAAAGCTTAATGAATCGAATGAAAGTCAAAATCATTCTTCAAAGCTATACGAATAGAATTAAATTCAAACACATTCAAACAAAGCTTTTTGAATCAAATGAAAGTCAAATGCAAACTTCAAAGGTAATTGAATCAAATGAAAGTCAAACACATTCAAAACAAAGCTTAATGAATCAAATGAAAGTCAAAATCATTCTTCAAAGCTATATGAATAGAATTAAAGTCAAACACATTCAAACAAAGCTTTTTGAATCAAATGAAAGTCAATGCATTCTTCAAAGCTAATTGATCTAAAATGAAAGTCAAATACATTCAAACAAAGCTTTTTAAATCAAATGAAAGTCAAATGCATTCTTCAAAGCTAATTGAATATAATGAAAGTCAAACACATTCAAACAAAGCTTTTTGAATAAAATGAAATTCAAATGCATTCTTCAAAGCTAATATAATCAAATGAAAGTCAAACACATTCAAACAAAGCTTAATGAATCAAATGAAAGTCAAATGCATTCTTAAAAGCTAATTGAATCGAATGAAAGTCAAACACATTCAAAACAAAGCTTAATGAATCAAATGAAAGTCAAAATCATTCTTCAAAGCTATACGAATAGAATTAAAGTCAAACACATTCAAACAAAGCTTTTTGAATCAAATGAAAGCCAAATGCATACTTCAAAGGTAATTGAATCAAATGAAAGTCAAACACATTCAAAACAAAGCTTAATGAATCAAATGAAAGTCAAAATCATTCTTCAAAGCTATATGAATAAAATTAAAGTCAAACACATTCAAACAAAGCTTTTTGAATCAAATGAAAGTCAATGCATTCTTCAAAGCTAATTGATCAAAATGAAAGTCAAATACATTCAAACAAAGCTTTTTAAATCAAATGAAAGTCAAATGCATTCTTCAAAGCTAATTGAATATAATGAAAGTCAAACACATTCAAACAAAGCTTTTTGAATAAAATGAAATTCAAATGCATTCTTCAAAGCTAATTTAATCAAATGAAAGTCAAACACATTCAAACAAACCTTTTTTGAATCAAATGAAAGTCAAATGCATTCTTAAAAGCTAATTGAATCGAATGAAAGTCAAACATATTCATAACAAAGCTTAATGAATCAAATGAAAGTCAAAATCATTCTTCAAAGCTATTCGAATAGAATTAAAGTCAAACACATTCAATTAAAGCTTTTTTAATCAAATGAAAGTCAAATGCATACTTCAAAGGTAATTGAATCAAATGTAAGTCAAACACATTCAAAACAAAGCTTAATGAATCAAATGAAAGTCAAATGCATTCTTAAAAGCTAATTGAATCGAACGAAGTCAAACACATTCAAAACAAAGCTTAATGAATCAAATGAAAGTCAAAATCATTCTTCAAAGCTATACGAATAGAATTAAAGTCAAACACATTCAAACAAAGCTTTTTGAATCAAATGAAAGTCAAATGCAAACTTCAAAGTAATTGAATCACATGTAAGTCAAACACATTCAAAACAAAGCTTAATGAATCAAATGAAAGTCAAAATCATTCTTCAATGCTATATGAATAGAATTAAAGTCAAACACATTCAAACAAAGCTTTTTGAATCAAATGAAAGTCAATGCATTCTTCAAAGCTAATTGATCCAAATGAAAGTCAAATACATTCAAACAAAGCTTTTTAAATCAAATGAAAGTCAAATGCATTCTTCAAAGCTAATTGAATATAATGAAAGTCAAACACATTCAAACAAACCTTTTTGAATCAAATGAAAGTCAAATGCATTCTTAAAAGCTAATTGAATCGAATGAAAGTCAAACACATTCAAAACAAAGCTTAATGAATCGAATGAAAGTCAAAATCATTCTTCAAAGCTATACGAATAGAATTAAAGTCAAACACATTCAAACAAAGCTTTTTGAATCAAATGAAAGTCAAATGCAAACTTCAAAGGTAATTGAATCAAATGAAAGTCAAACACATTCAAAACAAAGCTTAATGAATCAAATGAAAGTCAAAATCATTCTTCAAAGCTATATGAATAGAATTAAAGTCAAACACATTCAAACAAAGCTTTTTGAATCAAATGAAAGTCAATGCATTCTTCAAAGCTAATTGATCGAAATGAAAGTCAAATACATTCAAACAAAGCTTTTTAAATCAAATGAAAGTAAAATGCATTATTCAAAGCTAATTGAATATAATGAAAGTCAAACACATTCAAACAAAGCTTTTTGAATAAAATGAAATTCAAATGCATTCTTCAAAGCTAATTTAATCAAATGAAAGTCAAACACATTCAAACAAACCTTTTTGAATCAAATGAAAGTCAAATGCTATCTTAAAAGCTAATTGAATCGAATGAAAGTCAAACACATTCAAAACAAAGCTTAATGAATCAAATGAAAGTCAAAATCATTCTTCAAAGCTATACGAATAGAATTAAAGTCAAACACATTCGAACAAAGCTTTTTGAATCAAATGAAATTTAAATGCATACTTCAAAGGTAATTGAATCAAATGAAAGTCAAACACATTCAAAACAAAGCTTAATGAATCAAACGAAAGTCAAAATCATTCTTAAAAGCTATATGAATAGAATTAAAGTCAAACACATTCAAACAAAGCTTTTTGAATCAAATGAAAGTCAATGCATTCTTCAAAGCTAATTGATCCAAATGAAAGTCAAATACATTCAAACAAAGCTTTTTAAATCAAATGAAAGTCAAATGCATTCTTCAAAGCTATTTGAATATAATGAAAGTCAAACACATTCAAACAAAGCTTTTTGAATCAAATGAAATTAAAATGCATTCTTTAAAGCTAATTGAATAAAATGAAAGTCAAACACATTCAAACAAAGTTTTTTGAACCAAATGAAAGTCAAATGCATTCTTCAAAGCTAATTGAAACTAATGAAAGTCAAACACATTCAAACAAACCTTTTTGAAATAAATGAGAGTCAAATGCATTCATAAAAGCTAATTAGATCGAATGAAAATCAAACATATTCAAACAAAGCTTTTTGAGTCAAATGAAAGTAAAATGCATTCTTCAAACCTAATTTAATCAAATGAAAGTCAATCACATTCAAACAAAACTTTTCTAATCAAATGAAAGTCAAATGCATTCTTCAAAGCTAATTGAAACAAATGAAAGTCAAACACATTCAAAAAAAGCTTTTTGAATCAAATGAAAGTCAAATGCATTCTTAAAAGGTAATTGATCCAAATGAAAGTCAAACACATTCAAACAAACCTTTTTGAAATAAATGAAAGTCAAATGCATTCTTCAAACCTAATTTAATCAAATGAGAGTCAATCACATTCAAACAAAACTTTTCTAATCAAATGAAAGTCAAATGCATTCTTCAAAGCTAATTAAAACAAATGAAAGTCAAACACATTCAAACAAAGCTTTTGAATCAAATGAAAGTCAAATGCATACTTCAAAGGTAATTGATCCAAATGAAAGTCAAATACATTCAAACAATGCTTCTTAAATCAAATGAAAGTCAAATGCATTATTCAAAGCTAATTGAATATAATGAAAGTCAAACACATTCAAACAAAGCTTTTTGAATAAAATGAAATTCAAATGCATTCTTCAAAGCTAATTTAATGAAATGAAAGTCAAACATATTCAAACAAACCTTTTTGAATCAAATGAAAGTCAAATGCATTCTTAAAAGCTAATTGAATCGAATGAAAGTCAAACACATTCAAAACAAAGCTTAATGAATCAAATGAAAGTCAAAATCATTCTTGAAAGCTATACGAATAGAATTAAAGTCAAACACATTCAAACAAAGCTTTTTGAATCAAATGAAAGTCAAATGCATACTTCAAAGGTAATTGAATCAAATGAAAGTCAAACACATTCAAAACAAAGCTTAATGAACCAAATGAAAGTCAAAATCATTCTTCAAAGCTATATGAATAGAATTAAAGTCAAACACATTCAAACAAAGCTTTTTGAATCAAATGAAAGTCAATGCATTCTTCAAATCTAATTGATCCAAATGAAAGTAAAATACATTCAAACAAAGCTTTTTAAATCAAATGAAAGTTAAATGCATTCTTCAAAGCTAATTGAATATAATGAAAGTCAAACACATTCAAACAAAGCTTTTTGAATCAAATGAAATTAAAATGCATTCTTTAAAGCTAATTGAATAAAATGAAAGTCAAACACATTCAAACAAAGTTTTTTGAACCAAATGAAAGTCAAATGCATTCTTCAAAGCTAATTGAAACTAATGAAAGTCAAACACATTCAAACAAACCTTATTGAAATAAATGAAAGTCAAATGCATTCTTAAAAGCTAATTAGATCGAATGAAAATCAAACACATTCAAACAAAGCTTTTTGAGTCAAATGAAAGTAAAATGCATTCTTCAAACCTAATTTAATCAAATGAAAGTGAATCACATTCAAACAAAGCTTTTTGAGTCAAATGAAAGTAAAATGCATTCTTCAAACCTAATTTAATCAAATGAGAGTCAATCACATTCAAACAAAACTTTTCTAATCAAATGAAAGTCTAATGCATTCTTCAAAGCTAATTAAAACAAATGAAAGTCAAACACATTCAAACAAAGCTTTTTGAATCAAATGAAAGTCAAATGCATACTTCAAAGTTAATTGATCCAAATGAAAGTCAAATACATTCAAACAAAACTTTTTGAATCAAATGAAAATCAAATGCATTCTTAAAAGCTAATTAGATCGAATGAAAATCAAACACATTCAAAAAAAGCTTTTTGAATAAAATGAAATTCAAATGCATTCTTCAAAGCTAATTTAATCAAATGAAAGTCAAACACATTCAAACAAACCTTTTTTAATCAAATGAAAGTCAAATGCATTCTTAAAAGCTAATTGAATCGAATGAAAGTCAAACACATTCAAAACAAAGCTTAATGAATCAAATGAAAGTTAAAATCATTCTTCAAAGCTATATGAATAGAATTAAAGTCAAACACATTCAAACAAAGCTTTTTGAATCAAATGAAAGTCAAATGCATACTTCAAAGGTAATTGAATCAAATGAAAGTCAAACACATTCAAAACAAAGCTTAATGAATCAAATGAAGTCAAAATCATTCTTCAAAGCTATATGAATAGAATTAAAGTCAAACACATTCAAACAAAGCTTTTTGAATCAAATGAAAGTCAATGCATTCTTCAAAGATAATTAATCCAAATGAAAGTCGAATA
Source organism: Chenopodium quinoa (assembly GCF_001683475.1). Classification (NCBI taxonomy): domain Eukaryota; kingdom Viridiplantae; phylum Streptophyta; class Magnoliopsida; order Caryophyllales; family Amaranthaceae; genus Chenopodium; species Chenopodium quinoa. The sequence goes on from NW_018743930.1 coordinate 21,735, forward strand.
CATTCAAACAAAGCTTTTTAAATCAAATGAAAGTCAAATGCATTCTTCAAAGCTAATTGAATATAATGAAAGTCAAACACATTCAAACAAAGCTTTTTGAATCAAATGAAATTAAAATGCATTCTTTAAAGCTAATTGAATAAAATGAAAGTCAAACACATTCAAACAAAGTTTTTTGAACCAAATGAAAGTCAAATGCATTCTTCAAAGCTAATTGAAACTAATGAAAGTCAAACACATTCAAACAAACCTTTTTGAAATAAATGAGAGTCAAATGCATTCATAAAAGCTAATTAGATCGAATGAAAATCAAACATATTCAAACAAAGCTTTTTGAGTCAAATGAAAGTAAAATGCATTCTTCAAACCTAATTTAATCAAATGAAAGTCAATCACATTCAAACAAAACTTTTCTAATTAAATGAAAGTCAAATGCATTCTTCAAAGCTAATTGAAACAAATGAAAGTCAAACGCATTCAAAAAAAAGCTTTTTGAATCAAATGAAAGTCAAATGCATTCTTAAAAGGTAATTGATCCAAATGAAAGTCAAACACATTCAAACAAACCTTTTTGAAATAAATGAAAGTCAAATGCATTCTTCAAACCTAATTTAATCAAATGAGAGTCAATCACATTCAAACAAAACTTTTCTAATCAAATGAAAGTCAAATGCATTCTTCAAAGCTAATTAAAACAAATGAAAGTCAAACACATTCAAACAAAGCTTTTTGAATCAAATGAAAGTCAAATGCATACTTCAAAGTTAATTGATCCAAATGAAAGTCAAATACATTCAAACAATGCTTTTTAAATCAAATGAAAGTCAACTGCATTATTCAAAGCTAATTGAATATAATGAAAGTCAAACACATTCAAACAAAGTTTTTTGAACCAAATGAAAGTCAAATGCATTCTTCAAAGCTAATTGAAAATAATGGAAGTCAAAAACATTCAAACAAACCTTCTTGAATCAAATGAAAGTCAAATGCATTCTTAAAAGCTAATTAAATCAAATGAAAGTCAAACACATTCACACAAAGCTTAATGAATCAAATAAAAGTCAAATGCATTCTTCAAAGCTAATTGATCCAAATGAAAGTCAAACACGTTCAAACAAAGCTTTTTGAATCAAATGAAAGTCAAATGCATTCTTCAAAGCTAATTGATCCAAATCAAAGTCAAACACATTCAAACAAAACTTTTTGAATCAAATGAAAGTCAAATGCATACTTCAAAGGTAATTGATCCAAATGAAAGTCAAATACATTCAAACAATGCTTCTTAAATCAAATGAAAGTCAAATGCATTATTCAAAGCTAATTGAATATAATGAAAGTCAAACACATTCAAACAAAGCTTTTTGAATAAAATGAAATTCAAATGCATTCTTCAAAGCTAATTTAATGAAATGAAAGTCAAACACATTCAAACAAACCTTTTTGAATCAAATGAAAGTCAAATGCATTCTTAAAAGCTAATTGAATCGAATGAAAGTCAAACACATTCAAAACAAAGCTTAATGAATCAAATGAAAGTCAAAATCATTCTTGAAAGCTATACGAATAGAATTAAAGTCAAACACATTCAAACAAAGCTTTTTGAATCAAATGAAAGTCAAATGCATACTTCAAAGCTAATTGAATATAATGAAAGTCAAACACATTCAAAACAAAGCTTAATGAACCAAATGAAAGTCAAAATCATTCTTCAAAGCTATATGAATAGAATTAAAGTCAAACACATTCAAACAAAGCTTTTTGAATCAAATGAAAGTCAATGCATTCTTCAAAGCTAATTGATCCAAATGAAAGTAAAATACATTCAAACAAAGCTTTTTAAATCAAATGAAAGTCAAATGCATTCTTCAAAGCTAATTGAATATAATGAAAGTCAAACACATTCAAACAAAGCTTTTTGAATCAAATGAAATTAAAATGCATTCTTTAAAGCTAATTGAAACTAATGAAAGTCAAACACATTCAAACAAACCTTATTGAAATAAATGAAAGTCAAATGCATTCTTAAAAGCTAATTAGATCGAATGAAAATCAAACACATTCAAACAAAGCTTTTTGAGTCAAATGAAAGTAAAATGCATTCTTCAAACCTAATTTAATCAAATGAAAGTGAATCACATTCAAACAAAACTTTTCTAATCAAATGAAAGTCAAATGAATTCTTTAAAGCTAATTGAAACAAATGAAAGTCAAAGACATTCAAACAAAGCTTTTTGAATCAAATGAAAGTCAAATGCATTCTTAAAAGGTAATTGATCCAAATGAAAGTCAAACACATTCAAACAAACCTTTTTGAAATAAATGAAAGTCAAATGCATTCTTAAAAGCTAATTAGATCGAATGAAAATCAAACACATTCAAACAAAGCTTTTTGAGTCAAATGAAAGTAAAATGCATTCTTCAAACCTAATTTAATCAAATGAGAGTCAATCACATTCAAACAAAACTTTTCTAATCAAATGAAAGTCTAATGCATTCTTCAAAGCTAATTAAAACAAATGAAAGTCAAACACATTCAAACAAAGCTTTTTGAATCAAATGAAAGTCAAATGCATACTTCAAAGTTAATTGATCCAAATGAAAGTCAAATACATTCAAACCAAACTTTTTGAATCAAATGAAAATCAAATGCATTCTTAAAAGCTAATTAGATCGAATGAAAATCAAACACATTCAAACAAAGCTTTTTGAATAAAATGAAATTCAAATGCATTCTTCAAAGCTAATTTAATCAAATGAAAGTCAAACACATTCAAACAAACCTTTTTTAATCAAATGAAAGTCAAATGCATTCTTAAAAGCTAATTGAATCGAATGAAAGTCAAACACATTCAAAACAAAGCTTAATGAATCAAATGAAAGTTAAAATCATTCTTCAAAGCTATATGAATAGAATTAAAGTCAAACACATTCAAACAAAGCTTTTTGAATCAAATGAAAGTCAAATGCATACTTCAAAGGTAATTGAATCAAATGAAAGTCAAACACATTCAAAACAAAGCTTAATGAATCAAATGAAGTCAAAATCATTCTTCAAAGCTATATGAATAGAATTAAAGTCAAACACATTCAAAGAAAGCTTTTTGAATCAAATGAAAGTCAATGCATTCTTCAAAGATAATTGATCCAAATGAAAGTCGAATACATTCAAACAAAGCTTTTTAAATCAAATGAAAGTCAAATGCATTCTTCAAAGCTAATTGAATATAATGAAAGTCAAACACATTCAAAAGAAGCTTTTTGAATCAAATGAAATTAAAATGCATTCTTTAAAGCTAATTGAATAAAATGAAAGTCAAACACATTCAAACAAAGTTTTTAAAACCAAATGAAAGTCAAATGCATTCTTCAAAGCTAATTGAAACTAATGAAAGTCAAACACATTCAAACAAACCTTTTTGAAATAAATGAAAGTCAAATGCATTCTTATAAGCTAATTAGATTGAATGAAAATCAAACACATTCAAACAAAGCTTTTTGAGTCAAATGAAAGTAAAATGCATTCTTCAAACCTAATTTAATCAAATGAGAGTCAATCACATTCAAACAAAACTTTTCTAATCAAATGAAAGTCAAATGCATTCTTCAAAGCTAATTGAAACAAATGAAAGTCAAACACATTCAAACAAAGCTTTTTGAATCAAATGAAAGTCAAATGCATAATTCAAAGGTAATTGATCCAAATTAAAGTCAAATACATTCAAACAATGCTTTTCAAATAAAATGAAAGTCAAATGCATTATTCAAAGCTAATTGAATATAATGAAAGTCAAACACATTCAAACAAAGCTTTTTGAATCAAATGAAAGTAAAATGCATTCTTTAAAGCTAATTGAATAAAATGAAAGTCATACAAATTCAAACAAAGTTTTTTGAACCAAATGAAAGTCAAATGCATTCTTCAAAGCTAATTGAAAATAATGAAAGTCAAAAACATTCAAACAAACCTTCTTGAATCAAATGAAAGTCAAATGCATTCTTAAAAGCTAATTAAATAAAATGAAAGTCAAACACATTCACACAAAGCTTAATGAATCAAATAAAAGTCAAATGCATTCTTCAAAGCTAATTGATCCAAATGAAAGTCAAACACATTCAAACAAAGCTTTTTGAATCAAATGAAATTCAAATGAATTCTTCAAAGCTAATTGATCCAAATGAAAGTCAAACACAATCAAACAAAGCTTTTTGAATCAAATGAAAGTCAAATGCATACTTGAAAGGTAATTGAATCAAATGAAAGTCAATTACATTCTTAAAAGCTAATTGAATCGAATGAAAGTCAAAGACATTCACACAAAGCTTTTTGAACCAAATGAAAGTCAAATGCATTCTTCAAAGCTAATTGAAACTAATGAAAGTCAAATACATTCAAACAAACCTTTTTGAATCAAATGAAAGTCAAATGCAGTCTTAAAAGCTAATTGAATCGAATGAAAGTTAAACACATTCAAACAAAGCTTAATGAATCAAATGAAAGTCAATTGCATTCTTCAAAGCTAATTGAAACTAATGAAAGTCAAACGCATTCATACAAAGCTTTTTGAAGAAAATGAAATTCAAATGCATTCTTCAAAGCTAATTGAATCAAATGAAAGTCAAACACATTCAAACAAACCTTTTTGAATCAAATGAAAGTCAAATGCATTCTTAAAAGCCAATTGAATTGAACGAAAGTCAAACACATTCAAAACAAAGCTTAATGAATCAAATGAAAGTCAAAATCATTCTTCAAAGCTATATGAATAGAATTAAAGTCAAACACATTCAAACAAAGCTTTTTGAATCAAATGAAAGCCAATGCATTCTTCAAAGCTAATTGACCCAAATGAAAGTCAAATACATTCAAACAAAGCTTTTTAAATCAAATGAAAGTCAAATGCATTCTTCAAAGCTAATTGAATATAATGAAAGTCAAACACATTCAAACAAAGCTTTTTGAATTAAATGAAATTAAAATGCATTCTTTAAAGCTAATTGAATAAAATGAAAGTCAAACACATTCAAACAAAGTTTTTTGAACCAAATGAAAGTCAAATGCATTCTTCAAAGCTAATTGAAACTAATGAAAGTCAAACACATTCAAACACACCTTTTTGAAATAAATGAAAGTCAAATGCATTCATAAAAGCTAATTAGATCGAATGAAAATCAAACACATTCAAACAAAGCTATTTGAGTCAAATGAAAGTAAAATGCATTCTTCAAACCTAATTTAATCAAATGAAAGTCAATCACATTCAAACAAAACTTTTCTAATCAAATGAAAGTCAAATGCATTCTTCAAAGCTAATTGAAACAAATGAAAGTCAAACACATTCAAACAAAGCTTTTTGAATCAAATGAAAGTCAAATGCATACTTCAAAGGTAATTGATCCAAATGAAAGTCAAATACATTCAAACAATGCTTTTTAAATCAAATGAAAGTGAAATGCATTATTCAAAGCTAATTGAATATAATGAAAGTCAAACACATTCAAACAAAGCTTTTTGAATCAAATGAAATTAAAATGCATTCTTTAAAGCTAATTGAATAAAATGAAAGTCATACAAATTCAAACATAGTTTTTTGAACCAAATGAAAGTCAAATGCATTCTTCAAAGCTAATTGAAAATAATGAAAGTCAAACACATTCAAACAAACCTTCTTGAATCAAATGAAAGTCAAATGCATTCTTAAAAGCTAATTAAATCGAATGAAAGTTAAACACATTCAAACAAAGCTTAATGAATAAAAAAAAGTCAAATGCATTCTTCAAAGCTAATTGATCCAAATGAAAGTCAAACAAATTCAAACAAAGCTTTTTGAATGAAATGAAAGTCAAATGCATTCTTCAAAGCTAATTGAATAGAATGAAAGTCAAACACATTCAAACAAAGCTTAATGAATAAAATGAAAGTCAAATGCATTCTTCAAAGCTAATTGATCCAAATGAAAGTCAAACACATTCAAACAAAGCTTTTTGAATCAAATGAAAGTCAAATGCATAATTCAAAGGTAATTGAATCAAATGAAAGTCAAACACATTCAAACGAAACTTTTCGAATCAAATGAAAGTCAAATGCATTCTTAAAAGCTAATTGAATCGAATGAAAGTCAAACTTATTCAAACAAAGCTTTTTGAATCAATTAAAATTTAAATGCATTTTTCAAAGCTAATTGAATCGAATGAAAGTCAAACTTATTCAAACACATTCACACAAAGCTTTTTGAACAAAATGAAAGTCAAATGCATTCTTCAAAGCTAATTGAAACTAATGAAAGTCAAACACATTCATACAAACCTTTTTGAATCAAATGAAAGTCAAATGCAGTCTTAAAAGCTAATTGAATCGAATGAAAGTCAAACACATTCAAACAAAGCTTAATGAATCAAATGAAAGTCAATTGCATTCTTCAAAGCTAATTGAAACTAATGAAAGTCAAACGCATTCATACAAAGATTTTTGAATAAACTGAAATTCAAATGCATTCTTCAAAGCTAATTGAATCAAATGAAAGTCAAACACATTAAAACAAACCTTTTTGAATCAAATGAAAGTCAAATGCATTCTTAAAAGCTAATTAAATCGAATGAAAGTCAAACACATTCAAAACAAAGCTTAATGAATCAAATGAAAGTCAAAATCATTCTTCAAAGCTATATGAATAGAATTAAAGTCAAACACATTCAAACAAAGCTTTTTGAATCAAATGAAAGTCAATGCATTCTTCAAAGCTAATTGATCCAAATGAATGTCAAATACATTCTAACAAAGCTTTTTAAATCAAATGAAAGTCAAATGCATTCTTCAAAGCTAATTGAATATAATGAAAGTCAAACACATTCAAACAAAGCTTTTTAAATCAAACGTAAGTCAAATGCATTCTTCAAAGCTAATTGAATATAATGAAAGTCAAACACATTCAAACAAAGCTTTTTGAATCAAATGAAATTAAAATGCATTCTTTAAAGCTAATTGAATAAAATGAAAGTCAAACACATTCAAACAAAGTTTTTTGAACCAAATGAAAGTCAAATGCATTCTTCAAAGCTAATTGAAACTAATGAAAGTCAAACACATTCAAACAAACCTTTTTGAAATAAATGAAAGTCAAATGCATTCTTAAAAGCTAATTAGATCGAATGAAAATCAAACACATTCAAACAAAGCTTTTTGAGTCAAATGAAAGTAAAATGCATTCTTCAAACCTAATTTAATCAAATGAAAGTCAATCACATTCAAACAAAACTTTTCTAATCAAATGAAAGTCAAATGCATTGTTCAAAGCTAATTGAAACAAATGAAAGTCAAACACATTCAAACAAAGCTTTTTGAATCAAATGAAAGTCAAAATGCATACTTCAAAGGTAATTGATCCAAATGAAAGTCAAATACATTCAAACAATGCTTTTTAAATAAAATGAAAGTGAAATGCATTATTCAAAGATAATTGAATATAATGAAAGTCAAACACATTCAAACAAAGCTTTTTGAATCAAATGAAATTAAAATGCATTCTTTAAAGCTAATTGAATAAAATGAAAGTCATACAAATTCAAACAAAGTTTTTTGAACCAAATGAAAGTCAAATGCATTCTTCAAAGCTAATTAAAAATAATGAAAGTCAAACACATTCAAACAAACCTTCTTGAATCAAATGAAAGTCAAATGCATTCTTAAAAGCTAATTAAATCGAATGAAAGTTAAACACATTCAAACAAAGCTTAATGAATAAAAAAAAGTCAAATGCATTCTTCAAAGCTAATTGATCCAAATGAAAGTCAAACAAATTCAAACAAAGCTTTTTGAATGAAATGAAAGTCAAATGCATTCTTCAAAGCTAATTGAATAGAATGAAAGTCAAACACATTCAAACAAAGCTTAATGAATAAAATGAAAGTCAAATGCATTCTTCAAAGCTAATTGATCCAAATGAAAGTCAAACACATTCAAACAAAGCTTTTTGAATCAAATGAAAGTCAAATGCATAATTCAAAGGTAATTGAATCAAATGAAAGTCAAACACATTCAAACGAAACTTTTCGAATCAAATGAAAGTCAAATGCATTCTTAAAAGCTAATTGAATCGAATGAAAGTCAAACTTATTCAAACAAAGCTTTTTGAATCAATTAAAATTTAAATGCATTTTTCAAAGCTAATTGAATCGAATGAAAGTCAAACTTATTCAAACACATTCACACAAAGCTTTTTGAACAAAATGAAAGTCAAATGCATTCTTCAAAGCTAATTGAAACTAATGAAAGTCAAACACATTCATACAAACCTTTTTGAATCAAATGAAAGTCAAATGCAGTCTTAAAAGCTAATTGAATCGAATGAAAGTCAAACACATTCAAACAAAGCTTAATGAATCAAATGAAAGTCAATTGCATTCTTCAAAGCTAATTGAAACTAATGAAAGTCAAACGCATTCATACAAAGATTTTTGAATAAACTGAAATTCAAATGCATTCTTCAAAGCTAATTGAATCAAATGAAAGTCAAACACATTAAAACAAACCTTTTTGAATCAAATGAAAGTCAAATGCATTCTTAAAAGCTAATTAAATCGAATGAAAGTCAAACACATTCAAAACAAAGCTTAATGAATCAAATGAAAGTCAAAATCATTCTTCAAAGCTATATGAATAGAATTAAAGTCAAACACATTCAAACAAAGCTTTTTGAATCAAATGAAAGTCAATGCATTCTTCAAAGCTAATTGATCCAAATGAATGTCAAATACATTCTAACAAAGCTTTTTAAATCAAATGAAAGTCAAATGCATTCTTCAAAGCTAATTGAATATAATGAAAGTCAAACACATTCAAACAAAGCTTTTTAAATCAAACGTAAGTCAAATGCATTCTTCAAAGCTAATTGAATATAATGAAAGTCAAACACATTCAAACAAAGCTTTTTGAATCAAATGAAATTAAAATGCATTCTTTAAAGCTAATTGAATAAAATGAAAGTCAAACACATTCAAACAAAGTTTTTTGAACCAAATGAAAGTCAAATGCATTCTTCAAAGCTAATTGAAACTAATGAAAGTCAAACACATTCAAACAAACCTTTTTGAAATAAATGAAAGTCAAATGCATTCTTAAAAGCTAATTAGATCGAATGAAAATCAAACACATTCAAACAAAGCTTTTTGAGTCAAATGAAAGTAAAATGCATTCTTCAAACCTAATTTAATCAAATGAAAGTCAATCACATTCAAACAAAACTTTTCTAATCAAATGAAAGTCAAATGCATTGTTCAAAGCTAATTGAAACAAATGAAAGTCAAACACATTCAAACAAAGCTTTTTGAATCAAATGAAAGTCAAAATGCATACTTCAAAGGTAATTGATCCAAATGAAAGTCAAATACATTCAAACAATGCTTTTTAAATAAAATGAAAGTGAAATGCATTATTCAAAGATAATTGAATATAATGAAAGTCAAACACATTCAAACAAAGCTTTTTGAATCAAATGAAATTAAAATGCATTCTTTAAAGCTAATTGAATAAAATGAAAGTCATACAAATTCAAACAAAGTTTTTTGAACCAAATGAAAGTCAAATGCATTCTTCAAAGCTAATTAAAAATAATGAAAGTCAAACACAATCAAACAAACCTTCTTGAATCAAATGAAAGTTAAATGCATTCTTAAAAGCTAATTAAATCGAATGAAAGTCAAACACATTCTAACAAAGCTTAATGAATAAAAAAAAGTAAAATGCATTCTTCAAAGCTAATTGATCCAAATGAAAGTCAAACAAATTCAAACAAAGCTTTTTGAATGAAATGAAAGTCAAATGCATTCTTCAAAGCTAATTGAATCAAATGAAAGTCAAACACATTAAAACAAACCTTTTTGAATCAAATGAAAGGCAAATGCATTCTTAAAAGCTAATTGAATCGAATGAAAGTCAAACACATTCAAAACAAAGCTTAATGAATCAAATGAAAGTCAAAATCATTCTTCAAAGCTAATTGAAACTAATGAAAGTCAAACGCATTCATACAAAGCTTTTTGAATAAAATGAAATTCAAATGCATTCTTCAAAGATAATTGAATCAAATGAAAGTCAAACACATTCAAACAAACCTTTTTGAATCAAATGAAAGTCAAATGCATTCTTAAAAGCTAATTGAATTGAATGAAAGTCAAACACATTCAAAACAAAGCTTAATGAATCAAATGAAAGTCAAAATCATTCTTCAAAGCTATATGAATAGAATTAAAGTCAAACACATTCAAACAAAGCTTTTTGAATCAAATGAAAGTCAATGCATTCTTCAAAGCTAATTGATCCAAATGAAAGTCAAATACATTCTAACAAAGCTTTTTTAAATCAAATGAATGTTAAATGCATTCTTCAAAGCTAATTGAATATAATGAAAGTCAAACACATTCAAACAAAGCTTTTTAAATCAAATGAAAGTCAAATGCATTCTTCAAAGCTAATTGAATATAATTAAAGTCAAACACATTCAAACAAAGCTTTTTGAATCAAATGAAATTAAAATGCATTCTTTAAAGCTAATTGATCCAAATGACAGTCAAACACATTCAAACAAAGCTTTTTGAATCAAATGAAAGTCAAATGCATTCTTCAAAGGTAATTGAATCAAATGAAAGTCAAACACATTCAAACAAAACTTTTCGAATCAAATGAAAGTCAAATGCATTCTTAAAAGCTAATTGAATCGAATGAAAGTCAAACACATTCAAACAAAGCTTTTTGAATCAATTAAAATTTAAATGCATTTTTCAAAGCTAATTGAATCAAATGAAAGTCAAACACATTCACACAAAGCTTTTTGAACCAAATGAAAGTCAAATGCATTCTTTAAAGGTAATTGATACTAATGAAAGTCAAATACATTCATACAAACCTTTTTAAATCAAATGAAAGTAAAATGCAGTCTTAAAAGCTAATTGAATCGAATGAAAGTCAAACACATTCAAACAAATCTTAATGAATCAAATAAAAGTCAATTGCATTCTTCAAAGCTAATTGAAACTAATGAAAGTCAAACGCATTCATACAAAGCTTTTTGAAGAAAATGAAATTCAAATGCATTCTTCAAAGCTAATTGAATCAAATGAAAGTCAAACACATTCAAACAAACCTTTTTGAATCAAATGAAAGTCAAATGCATTCTTAAAAGCCAATTGAATTGAACGAAAGTCAAACACATTCAAAACAAAGCTTAATGAATCAAATGAAAGTCAAAATCATTCTTCAAAGCTATATGAATAGAATTAAAGTCAAACACATTCAAACAAAGCTTTTTAAATCAAATGAAAGTCAATGTATTCTTCAAAGCTAATTGACCCAAATGAAAGTCAAATACATTTAAACAAAGCTATTTAAATCAAATGAAAGTCAAATGCATTCTTCAAAGCTAATTGAATATAATGAAAGTCAAACACATTCAAACAAAGCTTTTTGAATCAAATGAAATTAAAATGCATTCTTTAAAGCTAATTGAATAAAATGAAAGTCAAACACATTCAAACAAAGTTTTTGAACCAAATGAAAGTCAAATGCATTCTTCAAAGCTAATTGAAACTAATGAAAGTCAAACACATTCAAACACACCTTTTTGAAATAAATGAAAGTCAAATGCATTCTTAAAAGCTAATTAGATCGATTGAAAATCAAACACATTCAAACAAAGCTTTTTGAGTCAAATGAAAGTAAAATGCATTCTTCAAACCTAATTTAATCAAATGAAAGTCAATCACATTCAAACAAAACTTTTCTAATCAAATGAAAGTCAAATGCATTCTTCAAAGCTAATTGAAACAAATGAAAGTCAAACACATTCAAACAAAGCTTTTTGAATCAAATGAAAGTCAAATGCATACTTCAAAGGTAATTGATCCAAATGAAAGTAAAATACATTCAAACAATGCTTTTTAAATCAAATGAAAGTCAAATGCATTATTCAAAGCTAATTGAATATAATGAAAGTCAAACACATTCAAACAAAGCTTTTTGAATCAAATGAAATTAAAATGCAGTCTTTAAAGCTAATTGAATAAAATGAAAGTCATACAAATTCAAACAAAGTTTTTTGAACCAAATGAAAGTCAAATGCATTCTTCAAAGCTAATTGAAAATAGTGAAAGTCAAACACATTCAAACAAACCTTCTTGAATCAAATGAAAGTCAAATGCATTCTTAAAAGCTAATTAAATCGAATGAAAGTCAAACACATTCAAACAAAGCTTAATGAATCAAATAAAAGTCAAATGCATTCTTCAAAGCTAATTGATCCAAATGAAAGTCAAACAAATTCAAACAAAGCTTTTTGAATCAAATGAAAGTCAAATGCATTCTTCAAAGCTAATTGAATAGAATGAAAGTCAAACACATTCAAACAAAGCTTAATGAATCAAATGAAAGTCAAATGCATTCTTCAAAGCTAATTGATCCAAATGAAAGTCAAACACATTCAAACAAAGCTTTTTGAATCAAATGAAAGTTAAATGCATAATTCAAAGGTAATTGAATCAAATGAAAGTCAAACACATTCAAACAAAACTTTTCGAATCAAATGAAAGTCAAATGCATTCTTAAAAGCTAATTGAATCGAATGAAAGTCAAACACATTCAAACAAAGCTTTTTGAATCAACTAAAATTTAAATGCATTTTTCAAAGCTAATTGAATCAAATGAAAGTCAAACACATTAACACAAAGCTTTTTGAACCAAATGAAAGTCAAATGCATTCTTCAAAGGTAATTGATACTAATGAAAGTCAAATACATTCATACAAACCTTTTTAAATCAAATGAAAGTCAAATGCAGTCTTAAAAGCTAATTGAATCGAATGAAAGTCAAACACATTCAAACAAAGCTTAATGAATCAAATGAAAGTCAATTGCATTCTTCAAAGCTAATTGAAACTAATGAAAGTCAAACGCATTCATACAAAGCTTTTTGAATAAAATGAAATTCAAATGCATTCTTCAAAGCTAATTGAATCAAATGAAAGTCAAACACATTCAAACAAACCTTTTTGAATCAAATGAAAGTCAAATGCATTCTTAAAAGCTAATTGAATCGAATGAAAGTCAAACACATTCAAAACAAAGCTTATTGAATAAAATGAAAGTCAAAATCATTCTTCAAAGCTATATGAATAGAATTAAAGTCAAACACATTCAAACAAAGCTTTTTGAATCAAATGAAAGTCAATGCATTCTTCAAAGCTAATTGATCCAAATGAAAGTCAAATACATTCTAACAAAGCTTTTTAAATCAAATGAAAGTCAAATGCATTCTTCAAAGCTAATTGAATATAATGAAAGTCAAACACATTCAAACAAAGCTTTTTAAATCAAATGAAAGTCAAATGCATTCTTCAAAGCTAATTGAATATAATTAAAGTCAAACACATTCAAACAAAGCTTTTTGAATCAAATGAAATTAAAATGCATTCTTTAAAGCTAATTGAATAAAATGAAAGTCAAACACATTCAAACAAAGTTTTTTGAACCAAATGAAAGTCAAATGCATTCTTCAAAGCTAATTGAAACTAATGAAAGTCAAACACATTCAAACAAACCTTTTTGAAATAAATGAAAGTCAAATGCATTCTTAAAAGCTAATTAGATCGAATGAAAATCAAACACATTCATACAAACCTTTTTGAATCAAATGAAAGTCAAATGCAGTCTTAAAAGCTAATTAAATCGAATGAAAGTCAAACACATTCAAACAAAGCTTAATGAATCAATTGAAAGTCAATTGCATTCTTCAAAGCTAATTGAAACTAATGAAAGTCAAACGCATTCATACAAAGCTTTTTGAATAAAATGAAATTCAAATGCATTCTTCAAAGCTAATTGAATCAAATGAAAGTCAAACACATTCAAACAAACCTTTTTGAATCAAATGAAAGTCAAATGCATTCTTAAAAGCTAATTGAATCGAATAAAAGTCAAACACATTCAAAACAAAGCTTAATGAATCAAATGAAAGTCAAAATCATTCTTCAAAGCTATATGAATAGAATTAAAGTCAAACACATTCAAACAAAGCTTTTTGAATCAAATGAAAGTCAATGTATTCTTCAAAGCTAATTGACCCAAATGAAAGTCAAATACATTTAAACAAAGCTATTTAAATCAATGAAAGTCAAATGCATTTTTCAAAGCTAATTGAATATAATGAAAGTCAAACACATTCAAACAAAGCTTTTTGAATCAAATGAAATTAAAATGCATTCTTCAAACCTAATTTAATCAAATGAAAGTCAATCACATTCAAACAAAACTTTTCTAATCAAATGAAAGTTAAATGCGTTCTTCAAAGCTAATTAAAACAAATGAAAGTCAAACACATTCAAACAAAGCTTTTTGAATCAAATGAAAGTCAAATGCATTCTTCAAAGCTAATTGATCCAAATGAAAGTCAAATACATTCAAACAATGCTTTTTAAATCAAATAAAAGTCAAATGCATTATTCAAAGCTAATTGAATATAATGAAAATCAAACACATTAAACAAAGGTTTTTGAGTCAAATGAAAGTAAAATGCATTCTTCAAACCTAATTTAATCAAATGAAAGTCAATCACATTCAAACAAAACTTTTCTAATCAAATGAAAGTTAAATGCATTCTTCAAAGCTAATTAAAACAAATGAAAGTCAAACACATTCAAACAAAGCTTTTTGAATCAAATGAAAGTCAAATGCATTCTTCAAAGCTAATTGATCCAAATGAAAGTCAAATACATTCAAACAATGCTTTTTAAATCAAATAAAAGTCAAATGCATTATTCAAAGCTAATTGAATATAATGAAAGTCAAACACATTCAAACAAAGCTTTTTGAATCAAATGAAATTAAAATGCATTCTTTAAAGCTAATTGAATAAAATGAAAGTCATACAAATTCAAACAAAGTTTTTTGAACCAAATGAAAGTCAAATGCATTCTTCAAAGCTAATTGAAATTAATGAAAGTCAAATACATTCATACAAACCTTTTTGAATCAAATGAAAGTCAAATGCAGTCTTACAAGCTAATTGAATCGAATGAAAGTCAAAGACATTCAAACAAAGCTTAATGAATCAAATGAAAGTCAATTGCATTCTTCAAAGCTAATTGAAACTAATGAAAGTCAAACGCATTCATACAAAGCTTTTTGAATTAAATGAAATTCAAATGCATTCTTCAAAGCTAATTGAATCAAATGAAAGTCAAACACATTCAAACAAACCTTTTTGAATCAAATGAAAGTCAAATGCATTCTTAAAAGCTAATTGAATCGAATGAAAGTCAAACACATTCAAAACAAAGCTTAATGAATCAAATGAAAGTCAAAATCATTCTTCAAAGCTATATGAATAGAATTAATGTCAAACACATTCAAACAAAGCTTTTTGAATCAAATGAAAGTCAATGCATTCTTCAAAGCTAATTGATCCAAATGAAAGTCAAATACATTCAAACAAAGCTTTTTAAATCAAATGAAAGTCAAATGCATTCTTCAAAGCTAATTGAATATAATGAAAGTCAAACACATTCAAACAAAGCTTTTTGAATCAAATGAAATTAAAAAGCATTCTTTAAAGCTAAATGAATAAAATGAAAGTCAAACACATTCAAACAAAGTTTTTTGAACCAAATGAAAGTCAAATGCATTCTTCAAAGCTAATTGAAACTAATGAAAGTCAAACGCATTCATACAAAGCTTTTTGAATAAAATGAAATTCAAATGCATTCTTCAAAGCTAATTGAATCAAATAAAAGTCAAACACATTTAAACAATCCTTTTTGAATCAAATGAAAGTCAAATGCATACTTCAAAGGTAATTGATCCAAATGAAAGTCAAATACATTCAAACAATGCTTTTTAAATCAAATGAAAGTCAAATGCATTATTCAAAGCTAATTGAATATAATGAAAATCAAACACATTCAAACAAAGCTTTTTGAGTCAAATGAAAGTAAAATGCATTCTTCAAACCTAATTTAATCAAATGAAAGTCAATCACATTCAAACAAAACTTTTCTAATCAAATGAAAGTTAAATGCATTCTTCAAAGCTAATTAAAACAAATGAAAGTCAAACACATTCAAACAAAGTTTTTTGAATCAAATGAAAGTCAAATGCATTCTTCAAAGCTAATTGATCCAAATGAAAGTCAAATACATTCAAACAATGCTTTTTAAATCAAATAAAAGTCAAATGCATTATTCAAAGCTAATTGAATATAATGAAAGTCAAACACATTCAAACAAAGCTTTTTGAATCAAATGAAATTAAAATGCATTCTTTAAAGCTAATTGAATAAAATGAAAGTCATACAAATTCAAACAAAGTTTCTTGAACCAAATGAAAGTCAAATGCATTCTTCAAAGCTAATTGAAATTAATGAAAGTCAAATACATTCATACAAACCTTTTTGAATCAAATGAAAGTCAAATGCAGTCTTACAAGCTAATTGAATCGAATGAAAGTCAAAGACATTCAAACAAAGCTTAATGAATCAAATGAAAGTCAATTGCATTCTTCAAAGCTAATTGAAACTAATGAAAGTCAAACGCATTCATACAAAGCTTTTTGAATTAAATGAAATTCAAATGCATTCTTCAAAGCTAATTGAATCAAATGAAAGTCAAACACATTCAAACAAACCTTTTTGAATCAAATGAAAGTCAAATGCATTCTTAAAAGCTAATTGAATCGAATGAAAGTCAAACACATTCAAAACAAAGCTTAATGAATCAAATGAAAGTCAAAATCATTCTTCAAAGCTATATGAATAGAATTAAAGTCAAACACATTCAAACAAAGCTTTTTGAATCAAATGAAAGTCAATGTATTCTTCAAAGCTAATTGACCCAAATGAAAGTCAAATACATTTAAACAAAGCTATTTAAATCAAATGAAAGTCAAATGCATTCTTCAAAGCTAATTGAATATAATGAAAGTCAAACACATTCAAACAAAGCTTTTTGAATCAAATGAAATTAAAATGCATTCTTCAAACCTAATTTAATCAAATGAAAGTCAATCACATTCAAACAAAACTTTTCTAATCAAATGAAAGTTAAATGCATTCTTCAAAGCTAATTAAAACAAATGAAAGTCAAACACATTCAAACAAAGCTTTTTGAATCAAATGAAAGTCAAATGCATTCTTCAAAGCTAATTGATCCAAATGAAAGTCAAATACATTCAAACAATGCTTTTTAAATCAAATAAAAGTCAAATGCATTATTCAAAGCTAATTGAATATAATGAAAATCAAACACATTCAAACAAAGCTTTTTGAGTCAAACGAAAGTAAAATGCATTCTTCAAACCTAATTTAATCAAATGAAAGTCAATCACATTCAAAGAAAACTTTTCTAATCAAATGAAAGTTAAATGCATTCTTCAAAGGTAATTAAAACAAATGAAAGTCAAACACATTCAAACAAAGCTTTTTGAATCAAATGAAAGTCAAATGCATTCTTCAAAGCTAATTGATCCAAATGAAAGTCAAATACATTCAAACAATGCTTTTTAAATCAAATAAAAGTCAAATGCATTATTCAAAGCTAATTGAATATAATGAAAGTCAAACACATTCAAACAAAGCTTTTTGAATCAAATGAAATTAAAATGCATTCTTTAAAGCTAATTGAATAAAATGAAAGTCATACAAATTCAAACAAAGTTTCTTGAACCAAATGAAAGTCAAATGCATTCTTCAAAGCTAATTGAAATTAATGAAAGTCAAATACATTCATACAAACCTTTTTGAATCAAATGAAAGTCAAATGCAGTCTTACAAGCTAATTGAATCGAATGAAAGTCAAAGACATTCAAACAAAGCTTAATGAATCAAATGAAAGTCAATTGCATTCTTCAAAGCTAATTGAAACTAATGAAAGTCAAACGCATTCATACAAAGCTTTTTGAATTAAATGAAATTCAAATGCATTCTTCAAAGCTAATTGAATCAAATGAAAGTCAAACACATTCAAACAAACCTTTTTGAATCAAATGAAAGTCAAATGCATTCTTAAAAGCTAATTGAATCGAATGAAAGTCAAACACATTCAAAACAAAGCTTAATGAATCAAATGAAAGTCAAAATCATTCTTCAAAGCTATATGAATAGAATTAAAGTCAAACACATTCAAACAAAGCTTTTTGAATCAAATGAAAGTCAATGTATTCTTCAAAGCTAATTGACCCAAATGAAAGTCAAATACATTTAAACAAAGCTATTTAAATCAAATGAAAGTCAAATGCATTCTTCAAAGCTAATTGAATATAATGAAAGTCAAACACATTCAAACAAAGCTTTTTGAATCAAATGAAATTAAAATGCATTCTTCAAACCTAATTTAATCAAATGAAAGTCAATCACATTCAAACAAAACTTTTCTAATCAAATGAAAGTTAAATGCATTCTTCAAAGCTAATTAAAACAAATGAAAGTCAAACACATTCAAACAAAGCTTTTTGAATCGAATGAAAGTCAAATGCATTCTTCAAAGCTAATTGATCCAAATGAAAGTCAAATACATTCAAACAATGCTTTTTAAATCAAATAAAAGTCAAATGCATTATTCAAAGCTAATTGAATATAATGAAAATCAAACACATTCAAACAAAGCTTTTTGAGTCAAACGAAAGTAAAATGCATTCTTCAAACCTAATTTAATCAAATGAAAGTCAATCACATTCAAAGAAAACTTTTCTAATCAAATGAAAGTTAAATGCATTCTTCAAAGGTAATTAAAACAAATGAAAGTCAAACACATTCAAACAAAGCTTTTTGAATCAAATGAAAGTCAAATGCATTCTTCAAAGCTAATTGATCCAAATGAAAGTCAAATACATTCAAACAATGCTTTTTAAATCAAATAAAAGTCAAATGCATTATTCAAAGCTAATTGAATATAATGAAAGTCAAACACATTCAAACAAAGCTTTTTGAATCAAATGAAATTAAAATGCATTCTTTAAAGCTAATTGAATAAAATTAAAGTCATACAAATTCAAACAAAGTTTTTTGAACCAAATGAAAGTCAAATGCATTCTTCAAAGCTAATTGAAATTAATGAAAGTCAAATACATTCATACAAACCTTTTTGAATCAAATGAAAGTCAAATGCAGTCTTACAAGCTAATTGAATCGAATGAAAGTCAAAGACATTCAAACAAAGCTTAATGAATCAAATGAAAGTCAATTGCATTCTTCAAAGCTAATTGAAACTAATGAAAGTCAAACGCATTCATACACAGCTTTTTGAATTAAATGAAATTCAAATGCATTCTTCAAAGCTAATTGAATCAAATGAAAGTCAAACACATTCAAACAAACCTTTTTGAATCAAATGAAAGTCAAATGCATTCTTAAAAGCTAATTGAATCGAATGAAAGTCAAACACATTCAAAACAAAGCTTAATGAATCAAATGAAAGTCAAAATCATTCTTCAAAGCTATATGAATAGAATTAATGTCAAACACATTCAAACAAAGCTTTTTGAATCAAATGAAAGTCAATGCATTCTTCAAAGCTAATTGATCCAAATGAAAGTCAAATACATTCAAACAAAGCTTTTTAAATCAAATGAAAGTCAAATGCATTCTTCAAAGCTAATTGAATATAATGAAAGTCAAACACATTCAAACAAAGCTTTTTGAATCAAATGAAATTAAAAAGCATTCTTTAAAGCTAAATGAATAAAATGAAAGTCAAACACATTCAAACAATGCTTTTTAAATCAAATGAAAGTCAAATGCATTCTTCAAAGCTAATTGAAACTAATGAAAGTCAAACGCATTCATACAAAGCTTTTTGAATAAAATGAAATTCAAATGCATTCTTCAAAGCTAATTGAATCAAATGAAAGTCAAACACATTTAAACAATCCTTTTTGAATCAAATGAAAGTCAAATGCATTCTTAAAAGCTAATTGAATCGAATGAAAGTCAAACACATTCAAAACAAAGCTTAATGAATCAAATGAAAGTCAAAATCATTCTTCAAAGCTATATGAATAGAATTAAAGTCAAACACATTCAAACAAAGCTTTTTGAATCAAATGAAAGTCAATGCATTCTTCAAAGCTAATTGATCCAAATGAAAGTCAAATACATTCAAACAAAGCTTTTTAAATCAAATGAAAGTCAAATGCATTCTTCAAAGCTAATTGAATATAATGAAAGTCAAACACATTCAAAACAAAGCTTTTTGAATCAAATGAAATTAAAATGCATTCTTTAAAGCTAATTGAATAAAATGAAAGTCAAACACATTCAAACAAAGTTTTTTGAACTAAATGAAAGTCAAATGCATTCTTCAAAGCTAATTGAAACTAATGAAAGTCAAACACATTCAAACAAACCTTTTTGAAATAAATGAAAGTCAAATGCATTCTTAAAAGCTAATTAGATAGAACGAAAATCAAACACATTCAAACAAAGCTTTTAGAGTCAAAGGAAAGTAAAATGCATTCTTCAAACCTAATTTAATCAAATGAAAGTCAATCACATTCAAACAAAACTTTTCTAATCAAATAAAAGTCAAATGCATTCTTCAAAGCTAATTGAAACAAATGAAAGTCAAACACATTTAAAACAAAGCTTTTTGAATCAAATGAATGTCAAATGCATACTTCAAAGGTAATTGATCCAAATGAAAGTCAAATACATTCAAACAATGCTTTTTAAATCAAGTGAAAGTCAAATGCGTTATTCAAAGCTAATTGAATATAATGAAAGTCAAACACATTCAAACAAAGCTTTTTGAATCAAATGAAATTAAAATGCATTCTTTAAAGCTAATTTAATCAAATGATAGTCAATCACATTCAAACAAAAATTTTCTAATCAAATGAAAGTTAAATGCATTCTTCAAAGCTAATTAAAACAAATGAAAGTCAAACACATTCAAACAAAGCTTTTTGAATCAAATGAAAGTCAAATGCATTCTTCAAAGCTAATTGATCCAAATGAAAGTCAAATACATTCAAACAATGCTTTTTAAATCAAATAAAAGTCAAATGCATTATTCAAAGCTAATTGAATATAATGAAAGTCAAACACATTCAAACAAAGCTTTTTGAATCAAATGAAATTAAAATGCATTCTTTAAAGCTAATTGAATAAAATGAAAGTCATACAAATTCAAACAAAGTTTTTTAAACCAAATGAAAGTCAAATGCATTCTTCAAAGCTAATTGAAATTAATGAAAGTCAAATACATTCATACAAACCTTTTTGAATCAAATGAAAGTCAAATGCAGTCTTACAAGCTAATTGAATCGAATGAAAGTCAAAGACATTCAAACAAAGCTTAATGAATCAAATGAAAGTCAATTGCATTCTTCAAAGCTAATTGAAACTAATGAAAGTCAAACGCATTCATACAAAGCTTTTTGAATTAAATGAAATTCAAATGCATTCTTCAAAGCTAATTGAATCAAATGAAAGTCAAACACATTCAAACAAACCTTTTTAAATCAAATGAAAGTCAAATGCATTCTTAAAAGCTAATTGAATCGAATGAAAGTCAAACACATTCAAAACAAAGCTTAATGAATCAAATGAAAGTCAAAATCATTCTTCAAAGCTATATGAATAGAATTAATGTCAAACACATTCAAACAAAGCTTTTTGAATCAAATGAAAGTCAATGCATTCTTCAAAGCTAATTGATCCAAATGAAAGTCAAATACATTTAAACAAAGCTTTTTAAATCAAATGAAAGTCAAATGCATTCTTCAAAGCTAATTGAATATAATGAAAGTCAAACACATTCAAACAAAGCTTTTTGAATCAAATGAAATTAAAAAGCATTCTTTAAAGCTAATTGAATAAAATGAAAGTCAAACACATTCAAACAAAGTTTTTTGAACCAAATGAAAGTCAAATGCATTCTTCAAAGCTAATTGAAACTAATGAAAGTCAAACTCATTCATACAAAGTTTTTTGAATAAAATGAAATTCAAATGCATTCTTCAAAGCTAATTGAATCAAATGAAAGTCAAACACATTTAAACAATCCTTTTTGAATCAAATGAAAGTCAAATGCATTCTTAAAAGCTAATTGAATCGAATGAAAGTCAAACACATCCAAAACAAAGCTTAATGAATCAAATGAAAGTCAAAATCATTCTTCAAAGCTATATGAATAGAATTAAAGTCAAACACATTCAAACAAAGCTTTTTGAATCAAATGAAAGTCAATGCATTCTTCAAAGCTAATTGATCCAAATGAAAGTCAAATACATTCAAACAAAGCTTTTTAAATCAAATGAAAGTCAAATGCATTCTTCAAAGCTAATTGAATATAATGAAAGTCAAACACATTCAAAACAAAGCTTTTTGAATCAAATGAAATTAAAATGCATTCTTTAAAGCTAATTGAATAAAAGTAAAGTCAAACACATTCAAACAAAGTTTTTTGAACCAAATGAAAGTCAAATGCATTCTTCAAAGCTAATTGAAACTAATGAAAGTCAAACACATTCAAACAAACCTTTTTGAAATAAATGAAAGTCAAATGCATTCTTAAAAGCTAATTAGATAGAACGAAAATCAAACACATTCAAACAAAGCTTTTAGAGTCAAAGGAAAGTAAAATGCATTCTTCAAACCTAATTTAATCAAATGAAAGTCAATCACATTCAAACAAAACTTTTCTAATCAAATAAAAGTCAAATGCATTCTTCAAAGCTAATTGAAACAAATGAAAGTCAAACACATTTAAAACAAAGCTTTTTGAATCAAATGAATGTCAAATGCATACTTCAAAGGTAATTGATCCAAATGAAAGTCAAATACATTCAAACAATGCTTTTTAAATCAAGTGAAAGTCAAATGCGTTATTCAAAGCTAATTGAATATAATGAAAGTCAAACACATTCAAACAAAGCTTTTTGAATCAAATGAAATTAAAATGCATTCTTTAAAGCTAATTGAATAAAATGAAAGTCATACAAATTCAAACAAAGTTTTTTGAACCAAATAAAAGTGAAATGCATTCTTCAAAGCTAATTGAAAATAATGAAAGTCAAACACATTCAAACAAACCTTCTTGAATCAAATGAAAGTCAAATGTATTCTTAAAAGCTAATTGATCCAAATGAAAGTGAAACACATTCAAACAAAGATTTTTGAATCAAATGAATGTCTAATACATAATTCAAAGGTAATTGAATCAAATGAAAGTCAAACACATTCAAACGAAACTTTTCGAATCAAATGAAAGTCAAATGCATTCTTAAAAGCTAATTGAATCGAATGAAAGTCAAACACATTCAAACAAAGCTTTTTGAATCAAATGAAATTAAAATGCATTCTTTAAAGCTAATTGAATCAAATGAAAGTTAAACACATTCAAACAAAGTTTTTTGAACCAAATGAAAGTCAAATGCATTCTTCAAAGCTAATTGAAACTAATGAAAGTCAAATACATTCATACAAACCTTTTTGAATCAAATGAAAGTCAAATGCAGTCTTAAAAGCTAATTGAATCGAATGAAAGTCAAACACATTCAAACAAAGCTTAATGAATCAAATGAAAGTCAATTGCATTATTCAAAGCTAATTGAAACTAATGAAAGTCAAACGCATTCATACAAAGCTTCTTGAATAAAATGAAATTCAAATGCATTCTTCAAAGCTAATTGAATCAAATGAAAGTCAAACACATTCAAACAAACCTTTTTGAATCAAATGAAAGTCAAATGCATTCTAAAAACCTAATTGAATCGAATGAAAGTCAAACACATTCAAAACAAAGCTTAATGAATCAAATGAAAGTCAAAATCATTCTTCAAAGCTATATGAATAGAATTAAAGTCAAACACATTCAAACAAAGCTTTTTGAATCAAATGAAAGTCAATGCATTCTTCAAAGCTAATTGATCCAAATGAAAGTCAAATACATTCAAACAAAGCTTTTTAAATCAAATGAAAGTCAAATGCATTCTTCAAAGCTAATTGAATATAATGAAAGTCAAACACATTCTAACAAAGCTTTTTGAATCAAATGAAATTAAAATGCATTATTTAAAGCTAATTGAATAAAATGAAAGTCAAACACATTCAAACAAAGTTTTTTGAACCAAATGAAAGTCAAATGCATTCTTAAAAGCTAATTGAAACTAATGAAAGTCAAACACATTCAAACAAACCTTTTTGAAATAAATGAAAGTCAAATGCATTCTTAAAAGCTAATTAGATCGAATGAAAATCAAACACATTCAAACAAAGCTTTTTGAGTTAAATGAAAGTAAAATGCATTCTTCAAACCTAATTTAATCAAATGAAAGTCAATAACATTCAAACAAAACTTTTCTAATCAAATGAAAGTCAAATGCATTCTTCAAAGTTAATTGAAACAAATGAAAGTCAAATACATTCATACAATGCTTTTTGAATAAAATGAAATTCAAATGCATTCTTCAAAGTTAATTGAATCAAATGAAAGTCAATCACATTCAAACAAAGATTTTTGAACCAAATGAAAGTCAAATGCATTCTTCAAAGCTAATTGAAACTAATGAAAGTCAAATACATTCAAACAAACCTTTTTAAATCAAATGAAAGTCAAATGCAGTCTTAAAAGCTAATTGAATCGAATGAAAGTCAAACAAATTCAAACAAAGCTTAATAAATCAAATGAAAGTCAATTGCATTCTTCAAACCTAATTGAGTAGAATAAAAGTCCAACACATTCAAACAAAGCTTTTTGAATCAAATGAAAGTCAAATGCATTCTTCAAAGCTAATTGATCCAAATGAAAGTCAAACACATTCAAACAAAGCTTTTTGAATCAAATGAAAGTCAAATGCATTCTTCAAAGCTAATTGAATAGAATGAAAGTCAAACACATTCAAACAAAACTTAATGAATCAAATGAAAGTCAAATGCATTCTTCAAAGCTAATTGAATCAAATGAAAATCAAACACATTCAAACGAAACTTTTCGAATCAAATGAAAGTCAAATGAATTCTTAAAAGCTAATTAAATCGAATGAAAGTCAAACACATTCAAACAAAGCTTTTTGAATTAAATGAAATTTAAATGCATTTTTCAAAGCTAATTGAATCAAATAAAAGTCTAACACATTCAAACAAAGATTTTTGAACCAAATTAAACTCAAATGCATTCTTCAAAGAATTGAAACTAATGAAAGTCAAACGCATTCATACAAAGCTTTTTGAATAAAATGAAATTCAAATGCGTTCTTCAAAGCTAATTGAATCAAATGAAAGTCAAACACATTCAAACAAACCTTTTTGAATCAAATGAAAGTCAAATGCATTCTTAAAAGCTAATTGAATCGAATGAAAGTCAAACACATTCAAAACAAAGCTTAATGAATCAAATGAAAGTCAAAATCATTCTTCAAAGCTATATGAATAGAATTAAAGTCAAACACATTCAAACAAAGCTTTTTGAATCAAATGAAAATCAATGCATTCTTCAAAGCTAATTGATCCAAATGAAAGTCAAATACATTCAAACAAAGCTTTTTAAATCAAATGAAAGTCAAATGCATTCTTCAAACCTAATTGAATATAACGAAAGTCAAACACATTCAAACAAAGCTTTTTGAATCAAATGAAATTAAAATGCATTCTTTAAAGCTAATTGAATAAAATGAAAGTTAAACACATTCAAACAAAGTTTTTTGAACCAAATGAAAGTCAAATGCATTCTTCAAAGCTAATTGAAACTAATGAAAGTCAAACACATTCAAACAAACCTTTTTGAAACAAATGAAAGTCAAATGCATTCTTAAAAGCTAATTAGATCGAATGAAAATCAAACACATTCAAACAAAGCTTTTTGAGTCAAATGAAAGTAAAATGCATTCTTGAAACCTAATTTATTTAAATGAAAGTCAATCACATTCAAACAAAATTTTTCTAATCAAATGAAAGTCAAATGCATTCTTCAAAGCTAATTGAAACAAATGAAAGTCAATGCATTCTTCAAAGCTAATTGAATAGAATGAAAGTCAAACAAATTCATACAAAGCTTTTTGAATAAAATGAAATTCAAATGCATTCAAACAAAGCTTTTTGAACCAAACGAAATTAAAATGCATTCTTTACAGCTAATTGAATAAAATGAAAGTCAAACACATTCAAACAAAGCTTTTTGAACCAAATGAGAGTCAAATGCATTCTTAAAAGCTTATTAGGTCAAACACATTTAAACAAAGCTTTTTGAATCAAATGAAATTCAAATGAATTCTTCAAAGCTAATTGATCCAAATAAAAGTCAAACACATTCAAACAAAGCTTTTTGAATCAAATGAAAGTCAAATGCATACTTCAAAGGTAATTGAATTAAATGAAAGTCAAACACATTCAAACGAAACTTTTCGAATCAAATGAAAGTCAATTGCATTCTTAAAAGCTAATTGAATCGAATGAAAGTCAAACACATTCAAACAAAGCTTTTTGAATCAATTGAAAATTAAACGCATTTTTCAAAGCTAATTGAATCAAATAAAAGTCTAAACACATTCAAACAAAGATTTTTGAACCAAATTAAACTCAAATGCATTCTTCAAAGCTAATTGAAACTAATGAAAGTCAAACACATTCATACAAAGCTTTTTGAATCAAATGAAAGTCAAATGCAGTCTTACAAGCTAATTGAATCGAATGAAAGTCAAAGACATTCAAACAAAGCTTAATGAATCAAATGAAAGTCAATTGCATTCTTCAAAGCTAATTGAAACTAATGAAAGTCAAACGCATTCATACAAAGCTTTTTGAATAAAATGAAATTCAAATGCATTCTTCAAAGATAATTGAATCAAATGAAAGTCAAACACATTTAAACAAAACTATTTGAATAAAATGAAAGTTAAATGCAATCTTCATAGCTAATTGAATCAAATAAAAGTCAAACATATTCAAACAAAGCTTTTTGAATCAAGTAACAGTCAAACACATTAAAACAAAGCTATTTGAATCAAATGAAAGTGAAATACATTCTACAATGCTATTAAAATGAAAGTCAAACACATTCAAACAAAGTTATTTAAATCAAATGAAAGTGAAACGCATTCTACAAAGCTAATTGAATAAAATGAAGGCAAACGCATTCAAACAAAGCTATTTAAATCAAATGAAATTGAAATGCATTATACAAAGCTAATTGAATCAAATGAAAGTCAAACACATTCAAACAAAGCTTTTTGAATCAAATGAAATTTAAATGCATTCTACAAAGCTAATTGAATCAAATGAAAGTCAAAAACATTCAAACAAAGCTTTTGACTCAAATAGAAGTCAAATGAATTATTCAAAGCTAATTGAATCAAAACAAAGTCAAACACATTCAAAAAAAGCATTATGAATCAAATAAAAGTCAAACACATTCAAACAAAACTATTTGAATCAAATGAAAGTCAAACACATTCAATCAAAGCTTTTTGAATCAAATGAAAGTTAAACACATTCAAACAAAGCTATTTCAATCAAATGAAAGTGAAATGCATTCTACACAGCAAATTGAATTAAATGAAAGTCAAACACATTCATAAAAATCTTTTTGAATTAAGTGAAAGTCAAACACATTAAAACAAAGCAATTTTAATAAAATGAAAGTGAAATGAATTCATCAAAGCTAATTGAACCAAATGAAGTCAAACACATTAAAACAAAGCTAATTAAATCAAATGACAGTTAAATGCATTCTACACAGCAAATTGAATTAAATGCAAGTCAAACACATTCATAAAAGCTTTTTGAATTAAGTGAAAGTCAAACACATTAAAACAATGCTATTTTAATCATTTGAATGTAAAATGAATTCTACAAAGCTAAATGAATCAAATGAAAGCCAAACACATTCAAACAAAGCTTTATGAATCAAACGAAAGTCAAACATATTTAAACAAAACTATTTGAATAAAATGAAAGTCAAATGCAATCTTCATAGCTAATTGAATCAAATGAAAGTCAAACATATTCAAACAAAGCTTTTTGAATCAAGTAACAGTCAAACACATTAAAACAAAGCTATTTGAATCAAATGAAAGTGAAATACATTCTACAATGCTATTAAAATGAAAGTCAAACACATTCAAATACAGCTTTTAATTCAAATGAAAGAAAAATGCATTCAACAATGCTAATTGAATGAAATGAAAGTCAAACACATTTAGAAAAAGCTATTTAAATCAAATAAAAGTCAAATACATTTAAATAAAGCTTTTTAAATCAAATGAAAGTCAAACACATTCAAACAAAGTTATTTAAATCAAATGAAAGTGAAACGCATTCTACAAAGCTAATTGAATAAAATGAAGGCAAACACATTCAAACAAAGCTATTTAAATCAAATGAAATTGAAATGCATTCTACAAAGCTAATTGAATCAAATGAAAGTCAAACACATTCAAAAAAAGCTTTTTGAATCAAATGAAATTGAAATGCATTCTACAAAGCTAATTGAATCAAATGAAGTAGTCAAACACATTCAAACAAAGGTATTTAAATCAACTGAAAGTGAAATGCATTCTACAAAGCAAATTGAATCAAATTAAAGTCAAACACATTAAAAAAAAGCTATTAAAATCAAATGAAAGTGAAATGCAATTTACAAAGCTAATTGAATAAAATGAAGGCAAACACATTCAAACAAAGCTATTAAAATAATATGAAAGTGAAATGCATTCTACACAGCAAATTGAATTAAATGAAAGTCAAACACATTCATAAAAATCTTTTTGAATTAAGTGAAAGTCAAACACATTAAAACAATGCTATTTTAATCATTTGAATGTAAAATGAATTCTACAAAGCTAAATGAATCAAATGAAAGCCAAACACATTCAAACAAAGCTTTATGAATTTAACGAAAGTCAAACATATTTAAACAAAACTACTTTCATCAAATGAAAGTCAAATGCAATCTTCATAGCTAATTGAATCAAATGAAAGTCAAACATATTCAAACAAAGCTTTTTGAATCAAGTAACAGTCAAACACATTAAAACAAAGCTATTTGAATCAAATGAAAGTGAAATACATTCTACAATGCTATTAAAATGAAAGTCAAACACATTCAAATACAGCTTTTAATTCAAATGAAAGAAAAATGCATTCAACAATGCTAATTGAATGAAATGAAAGTCAAACACATTTAGAAAAAGCTATTTAAATCAAATAAAAGTCAAATACATTTAAGTAAAGCTTTTTAAATCAAATGAAAGTCAAACACATTCAAACAAAGTTATTTAAATCAAATGAAAGTGAAACGCATTCTACAAAGCTAATTGAATAAAATGAAGGCAAACACATTCAAACAAAGCTATTTAAATCAAATGAAATTGAAATGCATTCTACAAAGCTAATTGAATCAAATGAAAGTCAAACACATTCAAACAAAGCTTTTTGAATCAAATGAAATTGAAATGCATTCTACAAAGCTAATTGAATCAAATGAAAGTCAAACACATTCAAACAAAGCTTTTTGAATCAAATGAAAGTCAAGTGCATTTTTCATAGCTAATTCAATCAAATATAAGTCAAACACATTCAAACAAAGCTTTTGAGTCAAATAGAAGTGAAATGAATTAATCAAAGCTAATTGAATCAAAAAAAGTCAAACACATTCAAAAAAAGCATTATGAATCAAATAAAAGTCAAACACATTCAAACAAAACTATTTGAATCAAATGAAAGTCAAACACATTCAATCAATGCTTTATGAATTAAATGAAAGTCAAACATTTTCAAACAAAACTATTTGAATCAAATGAAAGTCAAATGCATTCTTCATAGCTAACTGAATCAAATGAAAGTAAAACACATTCAAACAAAACTTTTTGAATCAAATGAAAGTGAAAGAAATTCTACAAAGCTAATTGAATCAAATGAAAGTGAAACACATTCAAACCCTGCTTTTTGAATCAAATGAAAGTTAAACACATTCAAACAAAGCTATTTCAATCAAATGAAAGTGAAATGCATTCTACAAAGCTAATTGAATCAAATGAAAGTCAAACACGTTCAAATAAAGCTTTTGATTCAAATAAAAGGCAAATGCATTCAATAATGCTAATTGAACCAAATGAAAGTCAAACTAATTCAAAAAAGCTTTTTAAATCAAATGAAAGTCAAACACATTAAACAAAGCAATTAAAATCAAATGAAAGTAAAATGCAATTCAAACAAAGCTATTTTAAATCAAATGAAAGTGAAATGTATTCTACAAAGCTAATTGAATCAAATGAAAGTCAAATGCATTCAACAAAGCTTATTAAATCGAATGAAAGTCAAATGCATTCAATAATGCTTATTGTATCAAATGAAAGTCAAATGCATATTTCAAAGCAAATTCAATCAAATGAAAGTCAAACACATTCAAACAAAGATTTTGAATCAAATAAAAGTCAAATGAACTTTTCAAAGCTAATTGAACCAAATGAAAGTCAAACACATTCAAACAAAGCATTATTAATCAAATGAAAGTCAAATGAATTCTTCATACCTAATTGATTAAAATTGAAGTCAAATACATTCAAACAAAGCTTTATAAATCAAGAGAAAGTGAAACTCATTAAAACAAAGCTATTTGAATCAAATGAAAGTGAAATACATTCTACAATGCTAATTAAATCATATGAAAGTCAAACACATTCAAACAAAACTTTTTGAAACAAATGAAAGTCAAATGCATTCAACAAAACTTACTAATCAAATGCAAGTGAAACACATTTAAAAAAGCTTTTTAAATCAAGTAAAAGTCAAACACATTTAAACAAAGCTTTTTAAATCAAATGAAAGTCAAACACATTCAAACAAAGCTATTAAATTCAAATAAAAGTGAAATGCAATTTACAAAGCTAATTGAATAAAATTAAGGCAAACACGTTCAAAGAAAGCTATTTAAATCAAAGGAAAGTGAAATGCATTCTACAAAGCTTATTGAATCTAATGAAGTAGTCAAACACATTCAAACAAAGCTATTAAATTCAAATAAAAGTGAAATGCAATTTACAAAGCTAATTGAATAAAATTAAGGCAAACACGTTCAAAGAAAGCTATTTAAATCAAATGAAAGTGAAATGCATTCTACAAAGCTTATTGAATCAAATGAAGTAGTCAAACACATTCAAACAAAGGTATTTAAATCAACTGAAAGTGAAATGCATTCTACAAAGCAAATTGAATCAAATTAAAGTCAAACACATTAAAAAAAAGCTATTAAAATCAAATGAAAGTGAAATGCAATTTACAAAGCTAATTGAATAAAATGAAGGCAAACACATTCAAACAAAGCTATTAAAATAATATGAAAGTGAAATGCATTCTACACAGCAAATTGAATTAAATGAAAGTCAAACACATTCATAAAAAATCTTTTTGAATTAAGTGAAAGTCAAACACATTAAAACAATGCTATTTTAATCATTTGAAAGTAAAATGAATTCTACAAAGCTAAATAAATCAAATGAAAGCCAAAAACATTCAAACAAAGCTTTATGAATTTAACGAAAGTCAAACATATTTAAACAAAACTACTTGAATCAAATGAAAGTCAAATGCAATCTTCATAGCTAATTGAATCAAATGAAAGTCAAACATATTCAAACAAAGCTTTTTGAATCAAGTAACAGTCATACACATTAAAACAAAGCTATTTGAATCAAATGAAAGTGAAATACATTCTACAATGCTATTAAAATGAAAGTCAAACACATTCAAATACAGCTTTTAATTCAAATGAAAGACAAATGCATTCAACAATGCTAATTGAATGAAATGAAAGTCAAACACATTTAGGAAAAGCTATTTAAATCAAATAAAAGTCAAATACATTTAAATAAAGCTTTTTAAATCAAATGAAAGTCAAACACATTCAAACAAAGTTAATTAAATCAAATGAAAGTGAAACGCATTCTACAAAGCTAATTGAATAAAATGAAGGCAAACACATTCAAACAAAGCTATTTAAATCAAATGAAATTGAAATGCATTATACAAAGCTAATTGAATCAAATGAAAGTCAAACACATTCAAATAAAGCTTTTTGAATCAAATGAAATGGAAATGCATTCTACAAAGCTAATTGAATCAAATGAAAGTCAAACACATTCAAACAAAGCTTTTTAAATCAAATGAAAGTGAAACGCATTCTACAAAGCTAATTGAATAAAATGAAGGCAAACACATTCAAACAAAGCTATTTGAATCAAATGAAATTGAAATGCATTCTACAAAGCTAATTGAATCAAATGAAAGTCAAACACAGTCAAACGAAGCTTTTTGAATCAAATGAAAGTCAAGTGCATTTTTCATAGCTAGTTCAATTAAATATAAGTCAAACACATTCAAACAAAGCTTTTGAGTCAAATAGAAGTGAAATGAATTATTCAAAGCTACTTGAATCAAAAGAAAGTCAAAGACATTCAAAAAAAGCATTATGAATCAAATAAAAGTCAAACACATTCAAACAAAACTATTTGAATCAAATGAAAGTCAAACACATTCAATCAAAGCTTTATGAATTAAATGAAAGTCAAACATTTTCAAACAAAACTATTTGAATAAAATGAAAGTCAAATGCAATCTTCATAGCTAACTGAATCAAATGAAAGTAAAACATTTTCAAACAAAGCTTTTTGAATCAAATGAGAGTGAAAGAAATTCTACAAAGCTAATTGAATCAAATGAAAGTAAAACACATTCAAACCCAGCTTTTTGAATCAAATGAAAGTTAAACACATTCAAACAAAGCTATTTCAATCAAATGAAAGTGAAATGCATTCTACAAAGCTAATTGAATCAAATGAAAGTCAAACACGTTCAAATAAAGCTTTTGATTCAAATAAAAGGCAAATGCATTCAATAATGCTAATTGAACCAAATGAAAGTCAAACACATTCAAAAAAGCTTTTTAAATCAAATGAAAGTCAAACACATTCAAACAAAGCAATTAAAATCAAATGAAAGTAAAATGCAATTCAAACAAAGCTATTTTAAATCAAATGAAAGTGAAATGTATTCTACAAAGCTAATTGAATCAAATGAAAGTCAAATGCATTCAACAAAGCTTATTAAATCGAATGAAAGTCAAATGCATTCAATAATGCTTATTGTATCAAATGAAAGTCAAATGCATTTTTCAAAGCAAATTCAATCAAATGAAAGTCAAACACATTCAAACAAAGATTTTGAATCAAATAAAAGTCAAATGAACTCTTCAAAGCTAATTGAACCAAATGAAAGTCAAACACATTCAAACAAAGCATTATTAATCAAATGAAAGTCAAATGAATTCTTCATGGCTAATTGACTAAAATTAAAGTCAAATACATTCAAACAAAGCTTTTTAAATCAAGAGAAAGTGAAACTCATTAAAACAAAGCTATTTGAATCAAATGAAAGTGAAATACTTTCTACAATGCTAATTAAATCATATGAAAGTCAAACACATTCAAATAAAACTTTTTGAATCAAATGAAAGTCAAATGCATTCAACAAAACTTACTAAATCAAATGCAAGTGAAACACATTTAAAAAAGCTTTTTAAATCAAATAAAAGTCAAACACAATCAAACAAAGCTTTTTAAATCAACTGAAGTAGTCAAACACATTCAAACAAAGCTATTAAATTCAAATAAAAGTAAAATGCAATTTACAAAGCTAATTGAATAAAATTAAGGCAAACACGTTCAAAGAAAGCTATTTAAATAAAATGAAAGTGAAATGCATTCTACAAAGCTTATTGAATCAAATGAAGTAGTCAAACACATTCAAACAAAGGTATTTAAATCAATTGAAAGTGAAATGCATTCTACAAAGCAAATTGAATCAAATTAAAGTCAAACACATTAAAAAAAAAAGCTATTAAAATCAAATGAAAGTGAAATGCAATTTACAAAGCTAATTGAATAAAATGAAGGCAAACACATTCAAACAAAGCTATTAAAATAATATGAAAGTGAAATGCATTCTACACAGCAAATTGAATTAAATGAAAGTCAAAAACATTCATAAAAATCTTTTTGAATTAAGTGAAAGTCAAACACATTAAAACAAAGCAATTTTAATCAAATGAAAGTGAAATGAATTCATCAAAGCTAATTGAACCAAATGAAGTCAAACACATTAAAACAAAGCTAATTAAATCAAATGACAGTTAAATGCATTCTACACAGCAAATTGAATTAAATGCAAGTCAAACACATTCATAAAAAGCTTTTTGAATTAAGTGAAAGTCAAACACATTAAAACAATGCTATTTTAATCATTTGAATGTAAAATGAATTCTACAAAGCTAAATGAATCAAATGAAAGCCAAACACATTCAAACAAAGCTTTATGAATCCAACGAATCAAACATATTTAAACAAAACTATTTGAATCAAATGAAAGTCAAAAGCAATCTTCATAGCTAATTGAATCAAATGAAAGTAGAACATATTCAAACAAAGCTTTTTGAATCAAGTAACAGTCAAACACATTAAAACAAAGTTATTTGAATCAAATGAAAGTGAAATACATTCTACAATGCTATTAAAATGAAAGTCAAACACATTCAAATACAACTTTTAATTCAAATGAAAGACAAATGCATTCAACAATGCTAATTGAATGAAATGAAAGTCAAACACAGTCAAACAAAGCTTTTTAAATCAAATGAAGTAGTCAAACACATTCAAACAAAGCTATTAAATTCAAATAAAAGTGAAATGCAATTTACAAAGCTAATTGAATAAAATTAAGGCAAACACGTTCAAAGAAAGCTATTTAAATCAAATGAAAGTGAAATGCATTCTACAAAGCTTATTGAATCAAATGAAGTAGTCAAACACATTCAAACAAAGCTATTTAAATCAATTGAAAGTGAAATGCATTCTACAAAGCAAATTGAATCAAATTAAAGTTAAACACATTAAAAAAAAAGCTATTAAAATCAAATGAAAGTGAAATGCAATTTACAAAGATCATTGAATAAAATGAAGGCAAACACATTCAAACAAAGCTATTTAAATCAAATGAAAGTGAAATGCATTCTACAAAGCTTATTGAATCAAATGAAGTAGTCAAACACATTCAAACAAAGCTATTAAATTCAAATAAAAGTGAAATGCAATTTACAAAGTTAATTGAATAAAATTAAGGCAAACACGTTCAAAGAAAGCTATTTAAATCAAATGAAAGTGAAATGCATTCTACAAAGCTTATTGAATCAAATGAAGTAGTCAAACACATTCAAACAAAGCTATTAAATTCAAATAAAAGTGAAATGCAATTTACAAAGCTAATTGAAAAATATTAAGGCAAACACGTTCAAAGAAAGCTATTTAAATCAAATGAAAGTGAAATGCAATCTACAAAGCTTATTGAATCAAATGAAGTAGTCAAACACATTCAAACAAAGGTATTTAAATCAATTGAAAGTGAAATGCATTCTACAAAGCAAATTAAATCAAATTAAAGTCAAACACATTAAAAAAAAGCTATTAAAATCAAATGAAAAGTGAAATGCAATTTCAAAGCTAATTGAATAAAATGAAGGCAAACACATTCAAACAAAGCTATTAAAATAATATGAAAGTGAAATGCATTCTACACAGCAAATTGAATTAAATGAAAGTCAAACACAATCATAAAAATCTTTTTGAATTAAGTGAAAGTCAAACACATTAAAACAAAGCAATTTTAATCAAATGAAAGTGAAATGAATTCATCAAAGCTAATTGAACCAAATGAAGTCAAACACATTAAAACAAAGCTAATTAAATCAAATGACAGTTAAATGCATTCTACACAGCAAATTGAATTAAATGCAAGTCAAACACATTCATAAAAAGCTTTTTGAATTAAGTGAAAGTCAAACACATTAAAACAATGCTATTTTAATCATTTGAATGTAAAATGAATTCTACAAAGCTAAATGAATCAAATGAAAGCCAAACACATTCAAACAAATCTTTATGAATCAAACGAAAGTCAAACATATTTAAACAAAACTATTTGAATAAAATGAAAGTTAAATGCAATCTTCATAGCTAATTGAATCAAATGAAAGTCAAAACATATTCAAACAAATCTTTTTGAATCAAGTAACAGTCAAACACATTAAAACAAAAGCTATTTGAATCAAATGAAAGTGAAATACATTCTACAATGCTATTAAAATGAAAGTCAAACACATTCAAACAAAGTTATTTAAATCAAATGAAAGTGAAACGCATTCTACAAAGCTAATTGAATAAAATGAAGGCAAACGCATTCAAACAAAGCTATTTAAATCAAATGAAATTGAAATGCATTATACAAAGCTAATTGAATCAAATGAAAGTCAAACACATTCAAACAAAGCTTTTTGAATCAAATGAAATTTAAATGCATTCTACAAAGCTAATTGAATCAAATGAAAGTCAAAAACATTCAAACAAAGCTTTTGAGTCAAATAGAAGTCAAATGAATTATTCAAAGCTAATTGAATCAAAACAAAGTCAAACACATTCAAAAAAAAGCATTATGAATCAAATAAAAGTCAAACACATTCAAACAAAACTATTTGAATCAAATGAAAGTCAAACACATTCAATCAAAGCTTTTTGAATCAAATGAAAGTTAAACACATTCAAACAAAGCTATTTCAATCAAATGAAAGTGAAATGCATTCTACACAGCAAATTGAATTAAATGAAAGTCAAACACATTCATAAAAATCTTTTTGAATTAAGTGAAAGTCAAACACATTAAAACAAAGCAATTTTAATCAAATGAAAGTGAAATGAATTCATCAAAGCTAATTGAACCAAATGAAGTCAAACACATTAAAACAAAGCTAATTAAATCAAATGATAGTTAAATGCATTCTACACAGCAAATTGAATTAAATGCAAGTCAAACACATTCATAAAAGCTTTTTGAATTAAGTGAAAGTCAAACACATTAAAACAATGCTATTTTAATCATTTGAATGTAAAATGAATTCTACAAAGCTAAATGAATCAAATGAAAGCCAAACACATTCAAACAAAGCTTTATGAATCAAACGAAAGTCAAACATATTTAAACAAAACTATTTGAATAAAATGAAAGTCAAATGCAATCTTCATAGCTAATTGAATCAAATGAAAGTCAAACATATTCAAACAAAGCTTTTTGAATCAAGTAACAGTCAAACACATTAAAACAAAGCTATTTGAATCAAATGAAAGTGAAATACATTCTACAATGCTATTAAAATGAAAGTCAAACACATTCAAATACAACTTTTAATTCAAATGAAAGAAAAATGCATTCAACAATGCTAATTGAATGAAATGAAAGTCAAACACATTTAGAAAAAAGCTATTTAAATCAAATAAAAGTCAAATACATTTAAATAAAGCTTTTTAAATCAAATGAAAGTCAAACACATTCAAACAAAGTTATTTAAATCAAAATGAAAGTGAAACGCATTCTACAAAGCTAATTGAATAAAATGAAGGCAAACACATTCAAACAAAGCTATTTAAATCAAATGAAATTAAAATGCATTCTACAAAGCTAATTGAATCAAATGAAAGTCAAACACATTCAAAAAAAGCTTTTTGAATCAAATGAAATTGAAATGCATTCTACAAAGCTAATTGAATCAAATGAAAGTCAAACACATTCAAACAAAGCTTTTTGAATCAAATGAAAGTCAAGTGCATTTTCATAGCTAATTCAATCAAATTAAGTCAAACACATTCAAACAAAGCTTTTGAGTCAAATAGAAGTCAAAATGAATTAATCAAAAGCTAATTGAATCAAAGAAAGTCAAACACATTCAAAAAAAAAAAAAAAAAGCATTATGAATCAAATAAAAAGTCAAACACATTCAAACAAAACTATTTGAATCAAATGAAAGTCAAACACATACAATCAATGCTTATGAAATTAAATGAAAGTCAAACATTTTCAAACAAAACTATTTGAATCAAATGAAAGTCAAATGCATTCTTCATAGCTAACTGAATCAAATGAAAGTAAAACACATTCAAACAAAGCTTTTTGAATCAAATGAAAGTGAAAGAAATTCTACAAAGCTAATTGAATCAAATGAAAGTGAAACACATTCAAACCCTGCTTTTGAATCAAATGAAAGTTAAACACATTCAAACAAAGCTATTTCAATCAAATGAAAGTGAAATGCATTCTACAAAGCTAATTGAATCAAATGAAAGTCAAACACGTTCAAATAAAGCTTTTGATTCAAATAAAAGGCAAATGCATTCAATAATGCTAATTGAACCAAATGAAAGTCAAACACATTTCAAAAAAGCTTTTTAAATCAAATAAAAGTCAAACACATTCAAACAAAGCAATTAAAATCAAATGAAAGTAAAATGCAATTCAAACAAAGCTATTTTAAATCAAATGAAAGTGAAATGTATTCTACAAAGCTAATTGAATCAAATGAAAGTCAAATGCATTCAACAAAGCTTATTAAATCGAATGAAGTCAAATGCATTCAATAATGCTTATTGTATCAAAAGAAAGTCAAATGCATTTTTCAAAGCAAATTCAATCAAATGAAAGTCAAACACATTCAAACAAAGATTTTGAATCAAATAAAAGTCAAATGAACTCTTCAAAGCTAATTGAACCAAATGAAAGTCAAACACATTCAAACAAAGCATTATTAATCAAATGAAAGTCAAATGAATTCTTCATTGCTAATTGATTAAAATTAAAGTCAAACACATTCAAACAAAGCTTTATAAATCAAGAGAAAGTGAAACTCATTAAAACAAAGCTATTTGAATCAAATGAAAGTGAAATACATTCTACAATGCTAATTAAATCATATGAAAGTCAAACACATTCAAACAAAACTTTTTGAATCAAATGAAAGTCAAATGCATTCAACAAAAACTTACTAAATCAAATGCAAGTGAAACACATTTAAAAAAGCTTTTTAAATCAAATAAAAGTCAAACACATTTAAACAAAGCTTTTAAAATCAAATGAAAGTCAAACACATTCAAACAAAGCGATTAAATTCAAATAAAAGTGAAATGCAATTTACAAAGCTAATTGAATAAAATTAAGGCAAACACGTTCAAAAAAGCTATTTAAATCAAATGAAAGTGAAATGCATTCTACAAAGCTTATTGAATCAAATGAAGTAGTCAAACACATTCAAACAAAGGTATTTAAATCAATTGAAAGTGAAATGCATTCTACAAGCAAATTGAATCAAATTAAAGTCAAACACATTAAAAAAAAGCTATTAAAATCAAATGAAAGTGAAATGCAATTTACAAAGCTAATTGAATAAAATGAAGGCAAACACATTCAAACAAAGCTATTAAAATAATATGAAAGTGAAATGCATTCTACACAGCAAATTGAATTAAATGAAAGTCAAACACATTCATAAAAATCTTTTTGAATTAAGTGAAAGTCAAACACATTAAAACAAAGCTATTTTAATCAAATGAAAGTGAAATGAATTCTTCAAAGCTAATTGAACCAAATGAAGTCAAACACATTAAAAAAAAGCTAATTAAATCAAATGAAAGTGAAATGCATTCTACACAGCAAATTGAATTAAATGCAAGTCAAACACATTCATAAAAAGCTTTTTGAATTAAGTGAAAGTCAAACACATTAAAACAATGCTATTTTAATCATTTGAATGTAAAATGAATTCTACAAAGCTAAATGAATCAAATGAAAGCCAAACACATTCAAACAAAGCTTTATGAATCAAACGAAAGTCAAACATATTTAAACAAAACTATTTGAATCAAATGAAAGTCAAATGCAATCTTCATAGCTAATTGAATCAAATGAAAGTCAAACATATTCAAACAAAGCTTTTTGAATCAAGTAACAGTCAAACACATTAAAACAAAGCTATTTGAATCAAATGAAAGTGAAATACATTCTACAATGCTATTAAAATGAAAGTCAAACACATTCAAATACAGCTTTTAATTCAAATGAAAGAAAAATGCATTCAACAATGCTAATTGAATGAAATGAAAGTCAAAACACATTTAGAAAAAAGCTATTTAAATCAAATAAAAGTCAAATACATTTAAAAAAAGCTTTTTAAATCAAATGAAAGTCAAACACATTCAAACAAAGTTATTTAAATCAAATGAAAGTAAAACGCATTCTACAAAGCTAATTGAATAAAATGAAGGCAAACGCATTCAAACAAAGCTATTTAAATCAAATGAAATTGAAATGCATTATACAAAGCTAATTGAATCAAATGAAAGTCAAACACATTAAAAAAGCTTTTTGAATAAAATGAAATTGAAATGCATTCTACAAAGCTAATTGAATCAAATGAAAGTCAAACACATTCAAACAAAGCTTTTTGAATCAAATGAAAGTCAAGTGCATTTTTCATAGCTAATTCAATCAAATATAAGTCAAACACATTCAAACAAAGCTTTTGAGTCAAATAGAAGTCAAATGAATTATTCAAAGCTAATTAAATCAAAAGAAAGTCAAACACATTCATAAAAAGCATTATGAATCAAATAAAAGTCAAACACATTCAAACAAAACTATTTGAATCAAATGAAAGTGAACACATTCAATCAAAGCTTTTTGAATCAAATGAAAGTTAAACACATTCAAACAAAGCTATTTCAATCAAATGAAAGTGAAATGCATTCTACAAAGCTAATTAAATCAAATGAAAGTCAAACACGTTCAAATAAAGCTTTTGATTCAAATAAAAGGCAAATGCATTCAATAATGCTAATTGAACCAAATGAAAGTCAAACACATTCAAAAAAGCTTTTTAAATCAAATGAAAGTCAAACACATTCAAACAAAGCAATTAAAATCAAATGAAAGTAAAATGCAATTCAAACAAAGCTATTTTAAATCAAATGAAAGTGAAATGTATTCTACAAAGCTAATTGAATCAAATGAAAGTCAAATGCATTCAACAAAGCTTATTAAATCGAATGAAAGTCAAATGCATTCAATAATGCTTATTGTATCAAAAGAAAGTCAAATGCATTTTTCAAAGCAAATTCAATCAAATGAAAGTCAAACACATTCAAACAAAGATTTTGAATCAAATAAAAGTCAAATGAACTCTTCAAAGCTAATTGAACCAAATGAAAGTCAAACACATTCAAACAAAGCATTATTAATCAAATGAAAGTCAAATGAATTCTTCATAGCTAATTGATTAAAATTAAAGTCAAACACATTCAAACAAAGCTTTATAAATCAAGAGAAAGTGAAACTCATTAAAAAAAGCTATTTGAATCAAATGAAAGTGAAATACATTCTACAATGCTAATTAAATCATATGAAAGTCAAACACATTCAAACAAAACTTTTTGAATCAAATGAAAGTCAAATGCATTAAAAAAACTTACTAAATCAAATGCAAGTGAAACACATTTAAAAAAGCTTTTTAAATCAAATAAAAGTCAAACACATTTAAACAAAGCTTTTTAAATCAAATGAAAGTCAAACACATTCAAACAAAGCGATTAAATTAAAAAAAAGTGAAATGCAATTTACAAAGCTAATTGAATAAATTAAGGCAAACACGTTCAAAGAAAGCTATTTAAATCAAATGAAAGTGAAATGCATTCTACAAAGCTTATTGAATCAAATGAAGTAGTCAAACACATTCAAACAAAGGTATTTAAATCAATGAAAGTGAAATGCATTTAAAGCTAATTGAACCAAATGAAAGTCAAAGCATTAAATCAAATGAAAGTCAAATGAATTGCTAATTGACAAACACATTCAAACAAAGCTTTATAAATCAAGAGAAAGTGAAACTGCTATTTAATCAAATGAAAGTGAAATACATTCTACAATGCTAATTAAATCATGTGAAAGTCAAACACATTCAAACAAAACTTTTTGAATCAAATGAAAGTCAAATGCATTAAAAAACTTACTAAATCAAATGCAAGTGAAACACATTAAAAAAAGCTTTTTAAATCAAAAAAGTCAAACATTTAAACAAAGCTTTTTAAATCAAATGAAAGTCAAACACATTCAAACAAAGCGATTAAATTAAAATAAAAGTGAAATGCAATTTACAAAGCTAATTGAATAAAATTAAGGCAAACACGTTCAAAGAAAGCTATTTAAATCAAATGAAAGTGAAATGCATTCTACAAAGCTTATTGAATCAAATGAAGTAGTCAAACACATTCAAACAAAGGTATTTAAATCAATTGAAAGTGAAATGCATTCTAAAAGCAAATTGAATCAAATTAAAGTCAAACACATTAAAAAAAGCTATTAAAATCAAATGAAAGTGAAATACAATTTACAAAGCTAATTGAATAAAATGAAGGTAAACACATTCAAACAAAGCTATTAAAATAATATGAAAGTGAAATGCATTCTACAAGCAAATTGAATTAAATGAAAGTCAAAACATTCATAAAAACTTTTTGAATTAAGTGAAATCAAACACATTAAAACAAAGCTATTTTAATCAAATGAAAGTGAAATGAATTCTTCAAAGCTAATTGAACCAAATGAAGTCAAACACATTAAAAAAAGCTAATTAAATCAAATGAAAGTGAAATGCATTCTAGTTGAAGGGCAGCAAATTGAATTAAATGCAAGTCAAACACATTCATAAAAAGCTTTTTGAATTAAGTGAAAGTCAAACACATTAAAACAATGCTATTTTAATCATTTGAATGTAAAATGAATTCTACAAAGCTAAATGAATCAAATGAAAGCCAAACACATTCAAACAAAGCTTTATGAATCAAACGAAAGTCAAACATATTTAAACAAAACTATTTGAATCAAATGAAAGTCAAATGCAATCTTCATAGCTAATTGAATCAAATGAAAGTCAAACATATTCAAACAAAGCTTTTTGAATCAAGTAACAGTCAAACACATTAAAACAAAGCTATTTGAATCAAATGAAAGTGAAATACATTCTACAATGCTATTAAAATGAAAGTCAAACACATTCAAATACAGCTTTTAATTCAAATGAAAGAAAAATGCATTCAACAATGCTAATTGAATGAAATGAAAGTCAAACACATTTAGAAAAGCTATTTAATCAAATAAAAGTCAAATACATTTAAATAAAGCTTTTTAAATCAAATGAAAGTCAAACACATTCAAACAAAGTTATTTAAATCAAATGAAAGTGAAACGCATTCTACAAAGCTAATTGAATAAAATGAAGGCAAACGCATTCAAACAAAGCTATTTAAATCAAATGAAATTGAAATGCATTATACAAAGCTAATTGAATCAAATGAAAGTCAAACACATTCAAACAAAAGCTTTTTGAATCAAATGAAATTGAAATGCATTCTACAAAGCTAATTGAATCAAATGAAAGTCAAACACATTCAAACAAAGCTTTTTGAATCAAATGAAAGTCAAGTGCATTTTTCATAGCTAATTCAATCAAATATAAGTCAAACACATTCAAACAAAGCTTTTGAGTCAAATAGAAGTCAAATGAATTATTCAAAGCTAATTGAATCAAAAGAAAGTCAAACACATTCATAAAAAGCATTATGAATCAAATAAAAGTCAAACACATTCAAACAAAACTATTTGAATCAAATGAAAGTGAAACACATTCAATCAAAGCTTTTTGAATCAAATGAAAGTTAAACACATTCAAACAAAGCTATTTCAATCAAATGAAAGTGAAATGCATTCTACAAAGCTAATTGAATCAAATGAAAGTCAAACACGTTCAAATAAAGCTTTTGATTCAAATAAAAGGCAAATGCATTCAATAATGCTAATTGAACCAAATGAAAGTCAAACACATTCAAAAAAGCTTTTTAAATCAAATGAAAGTCAAACACATTCAAACAAAGCAATTAAAATCAAATGAAAGTAAAATGCAATTCAAACAAAGCTATTTTAAATCAAATGAAAGTGAAATGTATTCTACAAAGCTAATTGAATCAAATGAAAGTCAAATGCATTCAACAAAGCTTATTAAATCGAATGAAAGTCAAATGCATTCAATAATGCTTATTGTATCAAAAGAAAGTCAAATGCATTTTTCAAAGCAAATTCAATCAAATGAAAGTCAAACACATTCAAACAAAGATTTTGAATCAAATAAAAGTCAAATGAACTCTTCAAAGCTAATTGAACCAAATGAAAGTCAAACACATTCAAAAAAGCATTATTAATCAAATGAAAGTCAAATGAATTCTCATAGCTAATTGATTAAAATTAAAGTCAAACACATTCAAACAAAGCTTTATAAATCAAGAGAAAGTGAAACTCATTAAAACAAAGCTATTTGAATCAAATGAAAGTGAAATACATTCTACAATGCTAATTAAATCATATGAAAGTCAAACACATTCAAACAAAACTTTTTGAATCAAATGAAAGTCAAATGCATTCAACAAAACTTACTAAATCAAATGCAAGTGAAACACATTTAAAAAAGCTTTTTAAATCAAATAAAAGTCAAACACATTTAAACAAGCTTTTTAAATCAAATGAAAGTCAAACATTCAAACAAAGCGATTAAATTCAAATAAAAGTGAAATGCAATTTACAAAGCTAATTGAATAAAATTAAGGCAAACACGTTCAAAGAAAGCTATTTAAATCAAATGAAAGTGAAATGCATTCTACAAAGCTTATTGAATCAAATGAAGTAGTCAAACACATTCAAACAAAGGTATTTAAATCAATTGAAAGTGAAATGCATTCTACAAAGCAAATTGAATCAAATTAAAGTCAAACACATTAAAAAAAAGCTATTAAAATCAAATGAAAGTGAAATGCAATTT
The DNA here is from genome assembly GCF_001683475.1 of Chenopodium quinoa. Lineage (NCBI taxonomy): Eukaryota > Viridiplantae > Streptophyta > Magnoliopsida > Caryophyllales > Amaranthaceae > Chenopodium > Chenopodium quinoa. The sequence continues at coordinate 66,491 of NW_018743930.1, forward strand.
ACAAAGCTAATTGAATAAAATGAAGGCAAACACATTCAAACAAAGCTATTAAAATAATATGAAAGTGAAATGCATTCTACACAGCAAATTGAATTAAATGAAAGTCAAACACATTCATAAAAATCTTTTTGAATTAAGTGAAAGTCAAACACATTAAAACAAAGCTATTTTAATCAAATGAAAGTGAAATGAATTCTTCAAAGCTAATTGAACCAAATGAAGTCAAACACATTAAAAAAGCTAATTAAATCAAATGAAAGTGAAATGCATTCTACACAGCAAATTGAATTAAATGCAAGTCAAACACATTCATAAAAAGCTTTTTGAATTAAGTGAAAGTCAAACACATTAAAACAATGCTATTTTAATCATTTGAATGTAAAATGAATTCTACAAAGCTAAATGAATCAAATGAAAGCCAAACACATTCAAACAAAGCTTTATGAATCAAACGAAAGTCAAACATATTTAAACAAAACTATTTGAATCAAATGAAAGTCAAATGCAATCTTCATAGCTAATTGAATCAAATGAAAGTCAAACATATTCAAACAAAGCTTTTTGAATCAAGTAACAGTCAAACACATTAAAACAAAGCTATTTGAATCAAATGAAAGTGAAATACATTCTACAATGCTATTAAAATGAAAGTCAAACACATTCAAATACAGCTTTTAATTTCAAATGAAAGAAAAATGCATTCAACAATGCTAATTGAATGAAATGAAAGTCAAACACATTTAGAAAAAGCTATTTAAATCAAATAAAAGTCAAATACATTTAAAGCTTTTTAAATCAAATGAAAGTCAAACATTCAAACAAAGTTATTTAAATCAAATGAAAGTAAAACGCATTCTACAAGCTAATTGAATAAATGAAGGCAAACGCATTCAAACAAAGCTATTTAAATCAAATGAAATTGAAATGCATTATACAAAGCTAATTGAATCAAATGAAAGTCAAACACATTGCTTTTTGAATAAATGAAATTGAAATGCATTCTACAAAGCTAATTGAATCAAATGAAAGTCAAACACATTCAAAAAAGCTTTTTGAATCAAATGAAAGTCAAGTGCATTTTTCATAGCTAATTCAATCAAATATAAGTCAAACACATTCAAACAAAGCTTTTGAGTCAAATAGAAGTCAAATGAATTATTCACTAATTGAATCAAAAGAAAGTCAAACACATTCATAAAAAGCATTATGAATCAAATAAAAGTCAAACACATTCAAACAAAACTATTTGAATCAAATGAAAGTGAAACACATTCAATCAAAGCTTTTTGAATCAAATGAAAGTTAAACACATTCAAACAAAGCTATTTCAATCAAATGAAAGTGAAATGCATTCTACAAAGCTAATTGAATCAAATGAAAGTCAAACACGTTCAAATAAAGCTTTTGATTCAAATAAAAGGCAAATGCATTCAATAATGCTAATTGAACCAAATGAAAGTCAAACACATTCAAAAAAGCTTTTTAAATCAAATGAAAGTCAAACACATTCAAACAAAGCAATTAAAATCAAATGAAAGTAAAATGCAATTCAAACAAAGCTATTTTAAATCAAATGAAAGTGAAATGTATTCTACAAAGCTAATTGAATCAAATGAAAGTCAAATGCATTCAACAAAGCTTATTAAATCGAATGAAAGTCAAATGCATTCAATAATGCTTATTGTATCAAAAGAAAGTCAAATGCATTTTTCAAAGCAAATTCAATCAAATGAAAGTCAAACACATTCAAACAAAGATTTTGAATCAAATAAAAGTCAAATGAACTCTTCAAAGCTAATTGAACCAAATGAAAGTCAAACACATTCAAACAAAGCATTATTAATCAAATGAAAGTCAAATGAATTCTTCATAGCTAATTGATTAAAATTAAAGTCAAACACATTCAAACAAAGCTTTATAAATCAAGAGAAAGTGAAACTCATTAAAAACAAAGCTATTTGAATCAAATGAAAGTGAAATACATTCTACAATGCTAATTAAATTCATATGAAAGTCAAACACATTCAAACAAAACTTTTTGAATCAAATGAAAGTCAAATGCATTCAAAAAAAACTTACTAAATCAAATGCAAGTGAAACACATTTAAAAAAGCTTTTTAAATCAAATAAAAAGTCAAACACATTTAAACAAAGCTTTTTAAATCAAATGAAAGTCAAACACATTCAAACAAAGCGATTAAATTCAAATAAAAGTGAAACGCAATTTACAAAGCTAATTGAATAAAATTAAGGCAAACACGTTGAAAGAAAGCTATTTAAATCAAATGAAAGTGAAATGCATTCTACAAAGCTTATTGAATCAAATGAAGTAGTCAAACACATTCAAACAAAGGTATTTAAATCAATTGAAAGTGAAAATGCATTCTACAAAGCGAATTGAATCAAATTAAAGTCAAACACATTAAAAAAAAGCTATTAAAATCAAATGAAAGTGAAATGAAATTTACAAAGCTAATTGAATAAAATGAAGGCAAACCACATTCAAACAAAGCTATTAAAATAATATGAAAGTGAAATGCATTCTACACAGCAAATTGAATTAAATGAAAGTCAAACACATTCATAAAAATCTTTTTGAATTAAGTGAAAGTCAAACACATTAAAACAAAGCTATTTTAATCAAATGAAAGTGAAATGAATTCTTCAAAGCTAATTGAACCAAATGAAGTCAAACACATTAAAAAAAAGCTAATTAAATCAAATGAATGTGAAATGCATTCTACACAGCAAATTGAATTAAATGCAAGTCAAACACATTCATAAAAAGCTTTTTGAATTAAGTGAAAGTCAAACACATTAAAAACAATGCTATTTTAATCATTTGAATGTAAAATGAATTCTACAAAGCTAAATGAATCAAATGAAAGCCAAACACATTCAAACAAAGCTTTATGAATCAAACGAAAGTCAAACATATTTAAACAAAACTATTTGAATCAAATGAAAGTCAAATGCAATCTTCATAGCTAATTGAATCAAATGAAAGTCAAACATATTCAAACAAAGCTTTTTGAATCAAGTAACAGTCAAACACATTAAAACAAAGCTATTTGAATCAAATGAAAGTGAAATACATTCTACAATGCTATTAAAATGAAAGTCAAACACATTCAAATACAGCTTTTAATTCAAATGAAAGAAAAATGCATTCAACAATGCTAATTGAATGAAATGAAAGTCAAACACATTTAGAAAAAGCTATTTCAATCAAATAAAAGTCAAATACATTTAAAAAAAGCGTTTTAAATCAAATGAAAGTCAAACACATTCAAACAAAGTTATTTAAATCAAATGAAAGTAAAACGCATTTCTAACAAAGCTAATTGAATAAAATGAAGGCAAACACATTCAAACAAAGCTATTTAAATCAAATGAAATTGAAATGCATTATACAAAGCTAATTGAATCAAATGAAAGTCAAACACATTAAAATAAAGCTTTTTGAATAAAATGAAATTGAAATGCATTCTACAAAGCTAATTGAATCAAATGAAAGTCAAACACATTCAAACAAAGCTTTTTGAATCAAATGAAAGTCAAGTGCATTTTTCATAGCTAATTCAATCAAATATAAGTCAAACACATTCAAACAAAGCTTTTGAGTCAAATAGAAGTCAAATGAATTATTCAAAGCTAATTAAATCAAAAGAAAGTCAAACACATTCATAAAAAGCATTATGAATCAAATAAAAGTCAAACACATTCAAACAAAACTATTTGAATCAAATGAAAGTGAAACACATTTCAATCAAAGCTTTTTGAATCAAATGAAAGTTAAACACATTCAAACAAAGCTATTTCAATCAAATGAAAGTGAAATGCATTCTACAAAGCTAATTGAATCAAATGAAAGTCAAACACGTTTAAATAAAGCTTTTGATTCAAATAAAAGGCAAATGCATTCAATAATGCTAATTGAACCAAATGAAAGTCAAACACATTCAAAAAAGCTTTTTTAAATCAAATGAAAGTCAAACACATTCAAACAAAGCAATTAAAATCAAATGAAAGTAAAATGCAATTCAAACAAAGCTATTTTAAATCAAATGAAAGTGAAATGTATTCTACAAAGCTAATTGAATCAAATGAAAGTCAAATGGCATTCAAACAAAGCTTATTAAATCGAATGAAAGTCAAATGCATTCAATAATGCTTATTGTATCAAAAGAAAGTCAAATGCATTTTTCAAAGCAAATTCAATCAAATGAAAGTCAAACACATTCAAACAAAGATTTTGAATCAAAAAAAAGTCAAATGAACTCTTTAAAGCTAATTGAACCAAATGAAAGTCAAACACATTCAAACAAAGCATTATTAATCAAATGAAAGTCAAATGAATTCTTCATAGCTAATTGATTAAAATTAAAGTCAAACCACATTCAAACAAAGCTTTATAAATCAAGAGAAAGTGAAACTCATCAAAACAAAGCTATTTGAATCAAATGAAAGTGAAATACATTCTACAATGCTAATTAAAATCATGTGAAAGTCAAACACATTCAAACAAAACTTTTTGAATCAAATGAAAGTCAAATGCATTAAAAAAAAACTTACTAAATCAAATGCAAGTGAAACACATTTAAAAAAGCTTTTTAAATCAAATAAAAGTCAAACACATTTAAACAAAGCTTTTTAAATCAAATGAAAGTCAAACACATTCAAACAAAGCGATTAAATTCAAATAAAAGTGAAATGCAATTTACAAAGCTAATTGAATAAAATTAAGGCAAACACGTTCAAAGAAAGCTATTTAAATCAAATGAAAGTGAAATGCATTCTACAAAGCTTATTGAATCAAATGAAGTAGTCAAACACATTCAAACAAAGGTATTTAAATCAATTGAAAGTGAAATGCATTCTAAAAGCAAATTGAATCAAATTAAAGTCAAACACATTAAAAAAAAGCTATTAAAATCAAATGAAAGTGAAATACAATTTACAAAGCTAATTGAATAAAATGAAGGTAAACACATTCAAACAAAGCTATTAAAATAATATGAAAGTGAAATGCATTCTACACAGCAAATTGAATTAAATGAAAGTCAAACACATTCATAAAAATCTTTTTGAATTAAGTGAAAGTCAAACACATTAAAACAAAGCTATTTTAATCAAATGAAAGTGAAATGAATTCTTCAAAGCTAATTGAACCAAATGAAGTCAAACACATTAAAAAAAAGCTAATTAAATCAAATGAAAGTGAAATGCATTCTACACAGCAAATTGAATTAAATGCAAGTCAAACACATTCATAAAAAGCTTTTTGAATTAAGTGAAAGTCAAACACATTAAAACAATGCTATTTTAATCATTTGAATGTAAAATGAATTCTACAAAGCTAAATGAATCAAATGAAAGCCAAACACATTCAAACAAAGCTTTATGAATCAAACGAAAGTCAAACATATTTAAACAAAACTATTTGAATCAAATGAAAGTCAAATGCAATCTTCATCGCTAATTGAATCAAATGAAAGTCAAACATATTCAAACAAAGCTTTTTGAATCAAGTAACAGTCAAACACATTAAAACAAAGCTATTTGAATCAAATGAAAGTGAAATACATTCATACAATGCTATTAAAATGAAAGTCAAACACATTCAAATACAGCTTTTAATTCAAATGAAAGAAAAATGCATTAAACAATGCTAATTGAATGAAATGAAAGTCAAACACATTTAGAAAAAGCTATTTCAATCAAATAAAAGTCAAATACATTTAAAAAAAGCTTTTTAAATCAAATGAAAGTCAAACACATTCAAACAAAGTTATTTAAATCAAATGAAAGTAAAACGCATTCTACAAAGCTAATTGAATAAAATGAAGGCAAACGCATTCAAACAAAGCTATTTAAATCAAATGAAATTGAAATGCATTATACAAAGCTAATTGAATCAAATGAAAATCAAACACATTAAAATAAAGCTTTTTGAATAAAATGAAATTGAAATGCATTCTACAAAGCTAATTGAATCAAATGAAAGTCAAACACATTCAAACAAAGCTTTTTTGAATCAAATGAAAGACAAGTGCATTTTTCATAGCTAATTCAATCAAATATAAGTCAAACACATTCAAACAAAGCTTTTGAGTCAAATAGAAGTCAAATGAATTATTCAAAGCTAATTAAATCAAAAGAAAGTCAAACACATTCATAAAAAGCATTATGAATCAAAAAAAGTCAAACACATTCAAACAAAACTATTTGAATCAAATGAAAGTGAAACACATTCAATCAAAGCTTTTGAATCAAATGAAAGTTAAACACATTCAAACAAAGCTATTTCAATCAAATGAAAGTGAAATGCATTCTACAAAGCTAATTGAATCAAATGAAAGTCAAACACGTTTAAATAAAGCTTTTGATTCAAATAAAAGGCAAATGCATTCAATAATGCTAATTGAACCAAATGAAAGTCAAACACATTCAAAAAAGCTTTTTTAAATCAAATGAAAGTCAAACACATTCAAACAAAGCAATTAAAATCAAATGAAGGTAAAATGCAATTCAAACAAAGCTATTTTAAATCAAATGAAAGTGAAATGTATTCTACAAAGCTAATTGAATCAAATGAAAGTCAAATGCATTCAACAAAGCTTATTAAATCGAATGAAAGTCAAATGCATTCAATAATGCTTATTGTATCAAAAGAAAGTCAAATGCATTTTTCAAAGCAAATTCAATCAAATGAAAGTCAAACACATTCAAACAAAGATTTTGAATCAAATAAAAGTCAAATGAACTCTTCAAAGCTAATTGAACCAAATGAAAGTCAAACACATTCAAACAAAGCATTATTAATCAAATGAAAGTCAAATGAATTCTTCATAGCTAATTGATTAAAACTAAAGTCAAACACATTCAAACAAAGCTTTATAAATCAAGAGAAAGTGAAACTCATTAAAACAAAGCTATTTGAATCAAATGAAAGTGAAATACATTCTACAATGCTAATTAAATCATATGAAAGTCAAACACATTCAAACAAAACTTTTTGAATCAAATGAAAGTCAAATGCATTCAAAAAAAACTTACTAAATCAAATGCAAGTGAAACACATTTAAAAAAGCTTTTTAAATCAAATAAAAGTCAAACACATTTAAACAAAGCTTTTTAAATCAAATGAAAGTCAAACACATTCAAACAAAGCGATTAAATTAAAATAAAAGTGAAATGCAATTTACAAAGCTAATTGAATAAAATTAAGGCAAACACGTTGAAAGAAAGCTATTTAAATCAAATGAAAGTGAAATGCATTCTACAAAGCTTATTGAATCAAATGAAGTAGTCAAACACATTCAAACAAAGGTATTTAAATCAATTGAAAGTGAAATGCATTCTACATAGCAAATTGAATCAAATTAAAGTCAAACACATTAAAAAAAAGCTATTAAAATCAAATGAAAGTGAAATGCAATTTACAAAGCTAATTGAATAAAATGAAGGCAAACACATTCAAACAAAGCTATTAAAATAATATGAAAGTGAAATGCATTCTACACAGCAAATTGAATTAAATGAAAGTCAAACACATTCATAAAAATCTTTTTGAATTAAGTGAAAGTCAAACACATTAAAACAAAGCTATTTTAATCAAATGAAAGTGAAATGAATTCTTCAAAGCTAATTGAACCAAATGAAGTCAAACACATTAAAAAAAAGCTAATTAAATCAAATGAAAGTGAAATGCATTCTACACAGCAAATTGAATTAAATGCAAGTCAAACACATTCATAAAAAGCTTTTTGAATTAAGTGAAAGTCAAACACATTAAAACAATGCTATTTTAATCATTTGAATGTAAAATGAATTCTACAAAGCTAAATGAATCAAATGAAAGCCAAACACATTCAAACAAAGCTTTATGAATCAAACGAAAGTCAAACATATTTAAACAAAACTATTTGAATCAAATGAAAGTCAAATGCAGTCTTCATAGCTAATTGAATCAAATGAAAGTCAAACATATTCAAACAAAGCTTTTTGAATCAAGTAACAGTCAAACACATTAAAACAAAGCTATTTGAATCAAATGAAAGTGAAATACATTCTACAATGCTATTAAAATGAAAGTCAAACACATTCAAATACAGCTTTTAATTCAAATGAAAGAAAAATGCATTCAACAATGCTAATTGAATGAAATGAAAGTCAAACACATTTAGAAAAAGCTATTTCAATCAAATAAAAGTCAAATACATTTAAAAAAAGCTTTTTAAATCAAATGAAAGTCAAACACATTCAAACAAAGTTATTTAAATCAAATGAAAGTAAAACGCATTCTACAAAGCTAATTGAATAAAATGAAGGCAAACGCATTCAAACAAAGCTATTTAAATCAAATGAAATTGAAATGCATTATACAAAGCTAATTGAATCAAATGAAAGTCAAACACATTAAAATAAAGCTTTTTGAATAAAATGAAATTGAAATGCATTCTACAAAGCTAATTGAATCAAATGAAAGTCAAACACATTCAAACAAAGCTTTTTGAATCAAATGAAAGTCAAGTGCATTTTTCATAGCTAATTCAATCAAATATAAGTCAAACACATTCAAACAAAGCTTTTGAGTCAAATAGAAGTCAAATGAATTATTCAAAGCTAATTAAATCAAAAGAAAGTCAAACACATTCATAAAAAGCATTATGAATCAAATAAAAGTCAAACACATTCAAACAAAACTATTTGAATCAAATGAAAGTGAAACACATTCAATCAAAGCTTTTTGAATCAAATGAAAGTTAAACACATTCAAACAAAGCTATTTCAATCAAATGAAAGTGAAATGCATTCTACAAAGCTAATTGAATCAAATGAAAGTCAAACACGTTTAAATAAAGCTTTTGATTCAAATAAAAGGCAAATGCATTCAATAATGCTAATTGAACCAAATGAAAGTCAAACACATTCAAAAAAGCTTTTTTAAATCAAAATGAAAGTCAAACACATTCAAACAAAGCAATTAAAATCAAATGAAAGTAAAATGCAATTCAAACAAAGCTATTTTAAATCAAATGAAAGTGAAATGTATTCTTTAAAGCTAATTGAATCAAATGAAAGTCAAATGCATTCAACAAAGCTTATTAAATCGAATGAAAGTCAAATGCATTCAATAATGCTTATTGTATCAAAAGAAAGTCAAATGCATTTTTCAAAGCAAATTCAATCAAATGAAAGTCAAACACATTCAAACAAAGATTTTGAATCAAATAAAAGTCAAATGAACTCTTCAAAGCTAATTGAACCAAATGAAAGTCAAACACATTCAAACAAAGCAATATTAATCAAATGAAAGTCAAATGAATTCTTCATAGCTAATTGATTAAAACTAAAGTCAAACACATTCAAACAAAGCTTTATAAATCAAGAGAAAGTGAAACTCATCAAAACAAAGCTATTTGAATCAAATGAAAGTGAAATACATTCTACAATGCTAATTAAATCATGTGAAAGTCAAACACATTCAAACAAAACTTTTTGAATCAAATGAAAGTCAAATGCATTAAAAAAAACTTACTAAATCAAATGCAAGTGAAACACATTTAAAAAAGCTTTTTAAATCAAATAAAAGTCAAACACATTTAAACAAAGCTTTTTAAATCAAATGAAAGTCAAACACATTCAAACAAAGCGATTAAATTCAAATAAAAGTGAAATGCAATTTACAAAGCTAATTGAATAAAATTAAGGCAAACACGTTCAAAGAAAGCTATTTAAATCAAATGAAAGTGAAATGCATTCTACAAAGCTTATTGAATTCAAATGAAGTAGTCAAACACATTCAAACAAAGGTATTTAAATCAATTGAAAGTGAAATGCATTCTAAAAGCAAATTGAATCAAATTAAAGTCAAACACATTAAAAAAAAGCTATTAAAATCAAATGAAAGTGAAATACAATTTACAAAGCTAATTGAATAAAATGAAGGTAAACACATTCAAACAAAGCTATTAAAATAATATGAAAGTGAAATGCATTCTACACAGCAAATTGAATTAAATGAAAGTCAAACACATTCATAAAAATCTTTTTGAATTAAGTGAAAGTCAAACACATTAAAACAAAGCTATTTTAATCAAATGAAAGTGAAATGAATTCTTCAAAGCTAATTGAACCAAATGAAGTCAAACACATTAAAAAAAAGCTAATTAAATCAAATGAAAGTGAAATGCATTCTACACAGCAAATTGAATTAAATGCAAGTCAAACACATTCATAAAAAGCTTTTTGAATTAAGTGAAAGTCAAACACATTAAAACAATGCTATTTTAATCATTTGAATGTAAAATGAATTCTACAAAGCTAAATGAATCAAATGAAAGCCAAACACATTCAAACAAAGCTTTATGAATCAAACGAAAGTCAAACATATTTAAACAAAACTATTTGAATCAAATGAAAGTCAAATGCAATCTTCATAGCTAATTGAATCAAATGAAAGTCAAACATATTCAAACAAAGCTTTTTGAATCAAGTAACAGTCAAACACATTAAAACAAAGCTATTTGAATCAAATGAAAGTGAAATACATTCTACAATGCTATTAAAATGAAAGTCAAACACATTCAAATACAGCTTTTAATTCAAATGAAAGAAAAATGCATTCAACAATGCTAATTGAATGAAATGAAAGTCAAACACATTTAGAAAAAGCTATTTCAATCAAATAAAAGTCAAATACATTTAAAAAAAGCTTTTTAAATCAAATGAAAGTCAAACACATTCAAACAAAGTTATTTAAATCAAATGAAAGTAAAACGCATTCTACAAAGCTAATTGAATAAAATGAAGGCAAACGCATTCAAACAAAGCTATTTAAATCAAATGAAATTGAAATGCATTATACAAAGCTAATTGAATCAAATGAAAGTCAAACACATTAAAATAAAGCTTTTTGAATAAAATGAAATTGAAATGCATTCTACAAAGCTAATTGAATCAAATGAAAGTCAAACACATTCAAACAAAGCTTTTTGAATCAAATGAAAGTCAAGTGCATTTTTCATAGCTAATTCAATCAAATATAAGTCAAACACATTCAAACAAAGCTTTTGAGTAAAATAGAAGTCAAATGAATTATTCAAAGCTAATTAAATCAAAAGAAAGTCAAACACATTCATAAAAAGCATTATGAATCAAATAAAAGTCAAACACATTCAAACAAAACTATTTGAATCAAATGAAAGTGAAACACATTCAATCAAAGCTTTTTGAATCAAATGAAAGTTAAACACATTCAAACAAAGCTATTTCAATCAAATGAAAGTGAAATGCATTCTACAAAGCTAATTGAATCAAATGAAAGTCAAACACGTTTAAATAAAGCTTTTGATTCAAATAAAAGGCAAATGCATTCAATAATGCTAATTGAACCAAATGAAAGTCAAACACATTCAAAAAAGCTTTTTAAATCAAATGAAAGTCAAACACATTCAAACAAAGCAATTAAAATCAAATGAAGGTAAAATGCAATTCAAACAAAGCTATTTTAAATCAAATGAAAGTGAAATGTATTCTACAAATCTAATTGAATCAAATGAAAGTCAAATGCATTCAACAAAGCTTATTAAATCGAATGAAAGTCTAATGCATTCAATAATGCTTATTGTATCAAAAGAAAGTCAAATACATTTTTCAAAGCAAATTCAATCAAATGAAAGTCAAACACATTCAAACAAAGATTTTGAATCAAAAAAAAGTCAAATGAACTCTTTAAAGCTAATTGAACCAAATGAAAGTCAAACACATTCAAACAAAGCATTATTAATCAAATGAAAGTCAAATGAATTCTTCATAGCTAATTGATTAAAACTAAAGTCAAACACATTCAAACAAAGCTTTATAAATCAAGAGAAAGTGAAACTCATCAAAACAAAGCTATTTGAATCAAATGAAAGTGAAATACATTCTACAATGCTAATTAAATCATGTGAAAGTCAAACACATTCAAACAAAACTTTTTGAATCAAATGAAAGTCAAATGCATTCAAAAAAACTTACTAAATCAAATGCAAGTGAAACACATTTAAAAAAAAATTTTAAATCAAATAAAAGTCAAACACATTTAAACAAAGCTTTTTAAATCAAATGAAAGTCAAACACATTCAAACAAAGCGATTTAATTCAAATAAAAGTGAAATGCAATTTACAAAGCTAATTGAATAAAATTAAGGCAAACACGTTCAAAGAAAGCTATTTAAATCAAATGAAAGTGAAATGCATTCTACAAAGCTTATTGAATCAAATGAAGTAGTCAAACACATTCAAACAAAGGTATTTAAATCAATTGAAAGTGAAATGCATTCTAAAAGCAAATTGAATCAAATTAAAGTCAAACACATTAAAAAAAAGCTATTAAAATCAAATGAAAGTGAAATACAATTTACAAAGCTAATTGAATAAAATGAAGGTAAACACATTCAAACAAAGCTATTAAAATATTATGAAAGTGAAATGCATTCTACACAGCAAATTGAATTAAATGAAAGTCAAACACATTCAAACAAAGCTTTTTGAATCAAATGAAAGTCAAGTGCATTTTTCATAGCTAATTCAATATAATATAAGTCAAACACATTCAAACAAAGCTTTTGAGTAAAATAGAAGTCAAATGAATTATTCAAAGCTAATTAAATCAAAAGAAAGTCAAACACATTCATAAAAAGCATTATGAATCAAATAAAAGTCAAACACATTCAAACAAAACTATTTGAATCAAATGAAAGTGAAACACATTCAATCAAAGCTTTTTGAATCAAATGAAAGTTAAACACATTCAAACAAAGCTATTTCAATCAAATGAAAGTGAAATGCATTCTACAAAGCTAATTGAATCAAATGAAAGTCAAACACGTTTAAATAAAGCTTTTGATTCAAATAAAAGGCAAATGCATTCAATAATGCTAATTGAACCAAATGAAAGTCAAACACATTCAAAAAAGCTTTTTAAATCAAATGAAAGTCAAACACATTCAAACAAAGCAATTAAAATCAAATGAAGGTAAAATGCAATTCAAACAAAGCTATTTTAAATCAAATGAAAGTGAAATGTATTCTACAAAGCTAATTGAATCAAATGAAAGTCAAATGCATTCAACAAAGCTTATTAAATCGAATGAAAGTCTAATGCATTCAATAATGCTTATTGTATCAAAAGAAAGTCAAATACATTTTTCAAAGCAAATTCAATCAAATGAAAGTCAAACACATTCAAACAAAGATTTTGAATCAAAAAAAAGTCAAATGAACTCTTTAAAGCTAATTGAACCAAATGAAAGTCAAACACATTCAAACAAAGCATTATTAATCAAATGAAAGTCAAATGAATTCTTCATAGCTAATTGATTAAAACTAAAGTCAAACACATTCAAACAAAGCTTTATAAATCAAGAGAAAGTGAAACTCATCAAAACAAAGCTATTTGAATCAAATGAAAGTGAAATACATTCTACAATGCTAATTAAATCATGTGAAAGTCAAACACATTCAAACAAAACTTTTTGAATCAAATGAAAGTCAAATGCATTAAAAAAAACTTACTAAATCAAATGCAAGTGAAACACATTTAAAAAAGATTTTTAAATCAAATAAAAGTCAAACACATTTAAACAAAGCTTTTTAAATCAAATGAAAGTCAAACACATTCAAACAAAGCGATTAAATTCAAATAAAAGTGAAATGCAATTTACAAAGCTAATTGAATAAAATTAAGGCAAACACGTTCAAAGAAAGCTATTTAAATCAAATGAAAGTGAAATGCATTCTACAAAGCTTATTGAATCAAATGAAGTAGTCAAACACATTCAAACAAAGGTATTTAAATCAATTGAAAGTGAAATGCATTCTAAAAGCAAATTGAATCAAATTAAAGTCAAACACATTAAAAAAAAGCTATTAAAATCAAATGAAAGTGAAATACAATTTACAAAGCTAATTGAATAAAATGAAGGTAAACACATTCAAACAAAGCTATTAAAATAATATGAAAGTGAAATGCATTCTACACAGCAAATTGAATTAAATGAAAGTCAAACACATTCATAAAAATCTTTTTGAATTAAGTGAAAGTCAAACACATTAAAACAAAGCTATTTTAATCAAATGAAAGTGAAATGAATTCTTCAAAGCTAATTGAACCAAATGAAGTCAAACACATTAAAAAAAAGCTAATTAAATCAAATGAAAGTGAAATGCATTCTACACAGCACATTGAATTAAATGCAAGTCAAACACATTCATAAAAAGCTTTTTGAATTAAGTGAAAGTCAAACACATTAAAACAATGCTATTTTAATCATTTGAATGTAAAATGAATTCTACAAAGCTAAATGAATCAAATGAAAGCCAAACACATTCAAACAAAGCTTTATGAATCAAACGAAAGTTAAACATATTTAAACAAAACTATTTGAATCAAATGAAAGTGAAATGCAATCTTCATCGCTAATTGAATCAAATGAAAGTCAAACATATTCAAACAAAGCTTTTTGAATCAAGTAACAGTCAAACACATTAAAACAAAGCTATTTGAATCAAATGAAAGTGAAATACATCATACAATCCTATTAAAATGAAAGTCAAACACATTCAAATACAGCTTTTAATTCTAATGAAAGAAAAATGCATTCAACAATGCTAATTGAATGAAATGAAAGTCAAACACATTTAGAAAAAGCTATTTCAATCAAATAAAAGTCAAATACATTTAAAAAAAGCTTTTTAAATCAAATGAAAGTCAAACACATTCAAACAAAGTTATTTAAATCAAATGAAAGTAAAACGCATTCTACAAAGCTAATTGAATAAAATGAAGGCAAACGCATTCAAACAAAGCTATTTAAATCAAATGAAATTGAAATGCATTATACAAAGCTAATTGAATCAAATGAAAGTCAAACACATTAAAATAAAGCTTTTTGAATAAAATGAAATTGAAATGCATTCTACAAAGCTAATTGAATCAAATGAAAGTCAAACACATTGAAACAAAGCTTTTTGAATCAAATGAAAGTCAAGTGCATTTTTCATCGCTAATTCAATCAAATATAAGTCAAACACATTCAAACAAAGCTTTTGAGTCAAATAGAAGTCAAATGAATTATTCAAAGCTAATTAAATCAAAAGAAAGTCAAACACATTCATAAAAAGCATTATGAATCAAAAAAAAGTCAAACACATTCAAACAAAACTATTTGAATCAAATGAAAGTGAAACACATTCAATCAAAGCTTTTTGAATCAAATGAAAGTTAAACACATTCAAACAAAGCTATTTCAATCAAATGAAAGTGAAATGCATTCTACAAAGCTAATTGAATCAAATGAAAGTCAAACACGTTTAAATAAAGCTTTTGATTCAAATAAAAGGCAAATGCATTCAATAATGCTAATTGAACCAAATGAAAGTCAAACACATTCAAAAAAGCTTTTTAAATCAAATGAAAGTCAAACACATTCAAACAAAGCAATTAAAATCAAATGAAAGTAAAATGCAATTCAAACAAAGCTATTTTAAATCAAATGAAAGTGAAATGTATTCTACAAAGCTAATTGAATCAAATGAAAGTCAAATGCATTCAACAAAGCTTATTAAATCGAATGAAAGTCAAATGCATTCAATAATGCTTATTGTATCAAAAGAAAGTCAAATGCATTTTTCAAAGCAAATTCAATCAAATGAAAGTCAAACACATTCAAACAAAGATTTTGAATCAAATAAAAGTCTAATGAACTCTTCAAAGCTAATTGAACCAAATGAAAGTCAAACACCTTCAAACAAAGCATTATTAATCAAATGAAAGTCAAATGAATTCTTCATAGCTAATTGATTAAAATTAAAGTCAAACACATTCAAACAAAGCTTTATAAATCAAGAGAAAGTGAAACTCATCAAAACAAAGCTATTTGAATCAAATGAAAGTGAAATACATTCTACAATGCTAATTAAATCATGTGAAAGTCAAACACATTCAAACAAAACTTTTTGAATCAAATGAAAGTCAAATGCATTAAAAAAAACTTACTAAATCAAATGCAAGTGAAACACATTTAAAAAAGATTTTTAAATCAAATAAAAGTCAAACACATTTAAACAAAGCTTTTTAAATCAAATGAAAGTCAAACACATTCAAACAAAGCGATTAAATTCAAATAAAAGTGAAATGCAATTTACAAAGCTAATTGAATAAAATTAAGGCAAACACGTTCAAAGAAAGCTATTTAAATCAAATGAAAGTGAAATGCATTCTACAAAGCTTATTGAATCAAATGAAGTAGTCAAACACATTCAAACAAAGGTATTTAAATCAATTGAAAGTGAAATGCATTCTAAAAGCGAATTGAATCAAATTAAAGTCAAACACATTAAAAAAAGCTATTAAAATCAAATGAAAGTGAAATACAATTTACAAAGCTAATTGAATAAAATGAAGGTAAACACATTCAAACAAAGCTATTAAAATAATATGAAAGTGAAATGCATTCTACACAGCAAATTGAATTAAATGAAAGTCAAACACATTCATAAAAATCTTTTTGAATTAAGTGAAAGTCAAACACATTAAAACAAAGCTATTTTAATCAAATGAAAGTGAAATGAATTCTTCAAAGCTAATTGAACCAAATGAAGTCAAACACATTAAAAAAAAAGCTAATTAAATCAAATGAAAGTGAAATGCATTCTACACAGCAAATTGAATTAAATGCAAGTCAAACACATTCATAAAAAGCTTTTTGAATTAAGTGAAAGTCAAACACATTAAAACAATGCTATTTTAATCATTTGAATGTAAAATGAATTCTACAAAGCTAAATGAATCAAATGAAAGCCAAACACATTCAAACAAAGCTTTATGAATCAAACGAAAGTTAAACATATTTAAACAAAACTATTTGAATCAAATGAAAGTCAAATGCAATCTTCATAGCTAATTGAATCAAATGAAAGTCAAACATATTCAAACAAAGCTTTTTGAATCAAGTAACAGTCAAACACATTAAAACAAAGCTATTTGAATCAAATGAAAGTGAAATACATTCTACAATGCTATTAAAATGAAAGTCAAACACATTCAAATACAGCTTTTAATTCAAATGAAAGAAAAATGCATTCAACAATGCTAATTGAATGAAATGAAAGTCAAACACATTTAGAAAAAGCTATTTAAATCAAATAAAAGTTAAATACATTTAAATAAAGCTTTTTAAATCAAATGAAAGTCAAACACATTCAAACAAAGTTATTTAAATCAAATGAAAGTGAAACGCATTCTACAAAGCTAATTGAATAAAATGAAGGCAAACGCATTCAAACAAAGCTATTTAAATCAAATGAAATTGAAATGCATTATACAAAGCTAATTAAATCAAATGAAAGTCAAACACATTCAAATAAAGCTTTTTGAATCACATGAAATTGAAATGCATTCTACAAAGCTAATTGAATCAAATGAAAGTCAAACACATTCAAACAAAGCTTTTTGAATCAAATGAAAGTCAAGTGCCTTTTTCATAGCTAAATCAATCAAATATAAGTCAAACACATTCAAACAAAGCTTTTGAGTCAAATAGAAGTCAAATGAATTATTCAAAGCTAATTGAATCAAAAGAAAGTCAAACACATTCATAAAAAGCATTATGAATCAAATAAAAGTCAAACACATTCAAACAAAACTATTTGAATCAAATGAAAGTGAAACACATTCAATCAAAGCTTTTTGAATCAAATGAAAGTTAAACACATTCAAACAAAGCTATTTCAATCAAATGAAAGTGAAATGCATTCTACAAAGCTAATTGAATAAAATAAAGGCAAACGCATTCAAACAAACCTATTTAAATCAAATGAAATTGAAATGCATTATACAAAGCTAATTAAATCAAATGAAAGTCAAACACATTCAAATAAAGCTTTTTGAATCAAATGAAATTGAAATGCATTCTACAAAGCTAATAGAATCAAATGAAAGTCAAACACATTCAAACAAAGCTTTTTGAATCAAATGAAAGTCAAGTGCCTTTTTCATAGCTAATTCAATCAAATATAAGTCAAACACATTCAAACAAAGATTTTGAGTCAAATAGAAGTCAAATGAATTATTCAAAGCTAATTGAATCAAAAGAAAGTCAAACACATTCATAAAAAGCATTATGAATCAAATAAAAGTCAAACACATTCAAACAAAACTATTTGAATCAAATGAAAGTTAAACACATTCAAACAAAGCTATTTCAATCAAATGAAAGTGAAATGCATTCTACAAAGCTAATTGAATCAAATGAAAGTCAAACACGTTCAAATAAAGCTTTTGATTCAAATAAAAGGCAAATGCATTCAATAATGCTAATTGAACCAAATGAAAGTCAAACACATTCAAACAAGCTTTTTAAATCAAAAGAAAGTCAAACACATTCAAACAAAGCAATTAAAATCAAATGAAAGTAAAATGCAATTCAAACAAAGCTATTTTAAATCAAAAGAAAGTGAAATGTATTCTACAAAGCGAATTGAATCAAATGAAAGTCAAATGCATTCAACAAAGCTTATTAAATCGAATGCAAGTCAAATGCATTCAATAATGCTTATTGTATCAAAAGAAAGTCAAATGCATTTTTCAAAGCAAATTCAATCAAATGAAAGTCAAACACATTGAAACAAAGATTTTGAATCAAATAAAAGTCAAATGAACTCTTCAAAGCTAATTGAACCAAATGAAAGTCAAACACATTCAAACAAAGCATTATTAATCAAATGAAAGTCAAATGAATTCTTCATTGCTAATTGATTAAAATTAAAGTCAAACACATTCAAACAAAGCTTTATAAATAAAGAGAAAGTGAAACTCATTAAAACAAAGCTATTTGAATCAAATGAAAGTGAAATACATTCTACAATGCTAATTAAATCATATGAAAGTCAAACACATTCAAACAAAACTTTTTGAATCAAATGAAAGTCAAATGCATTCAACAAAACTTACTAAATCAAATGCAAGTGAAACACATTTAAAAAAGCTTTTTAAATCAAATAAAAGTCAAACACATTTAAACAAAGCTTTTTAAATCAAATGAAAGTCAAACACATTCAAACAAAGCGATTAAATTCAAATAAAACTGAAATGCAATTTACAAAGCTAATTGAATAAAATTAAGGCAAACACGTTGAAAGAAAGCTATTTAAATCAAATGAAAGTGAAATGCATTCTACAAAGCTTATTGAATCAAATGAAGTAGTCAAACACATTCAAACAAAGGTATTTAAATCAATTGAAAGTGAAATGCATTCTACATAGCAAATTGAATCAAATTAAAGTCAAACACATTAAAAAAAAAGCTATTAAAATCAAATGAAAGTGAAATGCAATTTACAAAGCTAATTGAATAAAATGAAGGCAAACACATTCAAACAAAGCTATTAAAATAATATGAAAGTGAAATGCATTCTACACAGCAAATTGAATTAAATGAAAGTCAAACACATTCATAAAAATCTTTTTGAATTAAGTGAAAATCAAACACATTAAAACAAAGCTATTTTAATCAAATGAAAGTGAAATGAATTCTTCAAAGCTAATTGAACCAAATGAAGTCAAACACATTAAAAAAAAAGCTAATTAAGTCAAATGAATGTGAAATGCATTCTACACAGCAAATTGAATTAAATGCAAGTCAAACACATTCATAAAAAGCTTTTTGAATTAAGTGAAAGTCAAACACATTAAAACAATGCTATTTTAATCATTTGAATGTAAAATGAATTCTACAAAGCTAAATGAATCAAATGAAAGCCAAACACATTCAAACAAAGCTTTATGAATCAAACGAAAGTCAAACATTTTTAAACAAAAACTATTTGAATCAAATGAAAGTCAAATGCAATCTTCATAGCTAATTGAATCAAATGAAAGTCAAACATATTCAAACAAAGCTTTTTGAATCAAGTAACAGTCAAACACATTAAAACAAAGCTATTTGAATCAAATGAAAGTGAAATACATCATACAATGCTATTAAAATGAAAGTCAAACACATTCAAATACAGCTTTTAATTCTAATGAAAGAAAAATGCATTCAACAATGCTAATTGAATGAAATGAAAGTCAAACACATTTAGAAAAAGCTATTTAAATCAAATAAAAGTCAAATACATTTAAAAAAAAGCTTTTTAAATCAAATGAAAGTCAAACACATTCAAACAAAGTTATTTAAATCAAATGAAAGTAAAACGCATTCTACAAAGCTAATTGAATAAAATGAAGGCAAACGCATTCAAATAAAGCTATTTAAATCAAATGAAATTAAAATGCATTATACAAAGCTAATTGAATCAAATGAAAGTCAAACACATTAAAATAAAGCTTTTTGAATAAAATGAAATTGAAATGCATTCTACAAAGCTAATTGAATCAAATTAAAGTCAAACACATTCAAACAAAGCTTTTTGAATCAAATGAAAGTCAAGTGCATTTTTCATAGCTAATTCAATCAAATATAAGTCAAACACATTCAAACAAAGCTTTTGAGTCAAATAGAAGTCAAATGAATTATTCAAAGCTAATTAAATCAAAAGAAATTCAAACACATTCATAAAAAGCATTATGAATCAAATAAAAGTCAAACACATTCAAACAAAACTATTTGAATCAAATGAAAGTGAAACACATTCAATCAAAGCTTTTTGAATCAAATGAAAGTTAAACACATTCAAACAAAGCTATTTCAATCAAATGACAGTGAAATGCATTCTACAAAGCTAATTAAATCAAATGAAAGTCAAACACGTTCAAATAAAGCTTTTGATTAAATAAAAGGCAAATGCATTCAATAATGCTAATTGAACCAAATGAAAGTCAAACACATTCAAAAAAGCTTTTTAAATCAAATGAAAGTCAAACACATTCAAACAAAGCAATTAAAATCAAATGAAAGTAAAATGCAATTCAAACAAAGCTATTTTAAATCAAATGAAAGTGAAATGTATTCTACAAAGCTAATTGAATCAAATGAAAGTCAAATGCATTCAACAAACCTTAATAAATCGAATGAAAGTCAAATGCATTCAATAATCCTTATTGTATCAAAAGAAAGTCAAATGCATTTTTCAAAGCAAATTCAATCAAATGAAAGTCAAACACATTCGAACAAAGATTTTGAATCAAATAAAAGTCAAATGAACTCTTCAAAGCTAATTGAACCAAATGAAAGTCAAATACCTTCAAACAAAGCATTATTAATCAAATGAAAGTCAAATGAATTCTTCATAGCTAATTGATTAAAATTAAAGTCAAACACATTCAAACAAAGCTTTATAAATCAAGAGAAAGTGAAACTCATCAAAACAAAGCTATTTGAATCAAATGAAAGTGAAATACATTCTACAATGCTAATTAAATCATGTGAAAGTCAAACACATTCAAACAAAACTTTTTGAATCAAATGAAAGTCAAATGCATTAAAAAAAACTTACTAAATCAAATGCAAGTGAAACACATTTAAAAAAGCTTTTTAAATCAAATAAAAGTCAAACACATTTAAACAAAGCTTTTTAAATCAAATGAAAGTCAAACACATTCAAACAAAGCGATTAAATTAAAATAAAAGTGAAATGCAATTTACAAAGCTAATTGAATAAAATTAAGGCAAACATGTTCAAAGAAAGCTATTTAAATCAAATGAAAGTGAAATGCATTCTACAAAGCTTATTGAATCAAATGAAGTAGTCAAACACATTCAAACAAAGGTATTTAAATCAATAGAAAGTGAAATGCATTCTAAAAGCTAATTGAACCAAATGAAAGTCAAATACCTTCAAACAAAGCATTATTAATCAAATGAAAGTCAAATGAATTCTTCATAGCTAATTGATTAAAATTAAAGTCAAACACATTCAAACAAAGCTTTATAAATCAAGAGAAAGTGAAACTCATCAAAACAAAGCTATTTGAATCAAATGAAAGTGAAATACATTCTACAATGCTAATTAAATCATGTGAAAGTCAAACACATTCAAACAAAACTTTTTGAATCAAATGAAAGTCAAATGCATTAAAAAAAACTTACTAAATCAAATGCAAGTGAAACACATTTAAAAAAGCTTTTTAAATCAAATAAAAGTCAAACACATTTAAACAAAGCTTTTTAAATCAAATGAAAGTCAAACACATTCAAACAAAGCGATTAAATTAAAATAAAAGTGAAATGCAATTTACAAAGCTAATTGAATAAAATTAAGGCAAACATGTTCAAAGAAAGCTATTTAAATCAAATGAAAGTGAAATGCATTCTACAAAGCTTATTGAATCAAATGAAGTAGTCAAACACATTCAAACAAAGGTATTTAAATCAATTGAAAGTGAAATGCATTCTAAAAGCAAATTGAATCAAATTAAAGTCAAACACATTAAAAAAAAGCTATTAAAATCAAATGAAAGTGAAATACAATTTACAAAGCTAATTGAATAAAATGAAGGTAAACACATTCAAACAAAGCTATTAAAATAATATGAAAGTGAAATGCATTCTACACAGCAAATTGAATTAAATGAAAGTCAAACACATTCATAAAAATCTTTTTGAATTAAGTGAAAGTCAAACACATTAAAACAAAGCTATTTTAATCAAATGAAAGTGAAATGAATTCTTCAAAGCTAATTGAACCAAATGAAGTCAAACACATTAATAAAAAGCTAATTAAATCAAATGAAAGTGAAATGCATTCTACACAGCAAATTGAATTAAATGCAAGTCAAACACATTAAAAAAAAGCTAATTAAATCAAATGAAAGTGAAATGCATTCTACACAGCAAATTGAATTAAATGCAAGTCAAACACATTCATAAAAAGCTTTTTGAATTAAGTGAAAGTCAAACACATTAAAACAATGCTATTTTAATCATTTGAATGTAAAATGAATTCTACAAAGCTAAATGAATCAAATGAAAGCCAAACACATTCAAACAAAGCTTTATGAATCAAACCAAAGTTAAACATATTTAAACAAAACTATTTGAATCAAATGAAAGTCAACTGCAATCTTCATAGCTAATTGAATCAAATGAAAGTCAAACATATTCAAACAAAGCTTTTTGAATCAAGTAACAGTCAAACACATTAAAACAAAGCTATTTGAATCAAATGAAAGTGAAATACATTCTACAATGCTATTAAAATGAAAGTCAAACACATTCAAATACAGCTTTTAATTCAAATGAAAGAAAAATGCATTCAACAATGCTAATTGAATGAAATGAAAGTCAAACACATTTAGAAAAAGCTAATTCAATCAAATAAAAGTCAAATACATTTAAATAAAGCTTTTTAAATCAAATGAAAGTCAAACACATTCAAACAAAGTTGTTTAAATCAAATGAAAGTGAAACGCGTTCTACAAAGCTAATTGAATAAAATGAAGGCAAACGCATTCAAACAAAGCTATTTAAATCAAATGAAATTGAAATGCATTATACAAAGATAATGGAATCAAATGAAAGTCAAACACATTCAAACAAAGCTTTTTGAATCAAATGAAATTGAAATGCATTCTACAAAGCTAATTGAATCAAAAGAAAGTCAAACATATTCAAACAAAGCTTTTTGAATCAAATGAAAGTCAAGTGCATTTTTCATAGCTAATTCAATCAAATATAAGTCAAACACATTCAAACAAAGCTTTTGAGTCAAATAGAAGTCAAATGAATTATTCAAAGCTAATTGAATAAAAAGAAAGTCAAACACATTCATAAAAAGCATTATGAATCAAATAAAAGTCAAACACATTCAAACAAAACTATTTGAATCAAATGAAAGTGAAACACATTCAATCAAAGCTTTTTGAATCAAATGAAAGTTAAACACATTCAAACAAAGCTATTTCAATCAAATGAAAGTGAAATGCATTCTACAAAGCTAATGAATCAAATGAAAGTCAAACATGTTCAAATAAAGCTTTTGATTCAAATAAAAGGCAAATGCATTCAATAATGCTAATTGAACCAAATGAAAGTCAAACACATTCAAAAAAGCTTTTTAAATCAAATGAAAGTCAAACACATTCAAACAAAGCAATTAAAATCAAATGAAAGTAAAATGCAATTCAAACAAAGCTATTTTAAATCAAATGAAAGTGAAATGTATTCTACAAAGCTAATTGAATCAAATGAAAGTCAAATGCATTCAACAAACCTTAATAAATCGAATGAAAGTCAAATGCATTCAATAATCCTTATTGTATCAAAAGAAAGTCAAATGCATTTTTCAAAGCAAATTCAATCAAATGAAAGTCAAACACATTCGAACAAAGATTTTGAATCAAATAAAAGTCAAATGAACTCTTCAAAGCTAATTGAACCAAATGAAAGTCAAACACATTCAAACAAAGCATTATTATCAAATGAAAGTCAAATGAATTTTTCATTGCTAATTGATTAAAATTAAAGTCAAACACATTCAAACGTAGCTTTATAAATCAAGAGAAAGTGAAACTCATTAAAACAAAGCTATTTGAATCAAATGAAAGTGAAATACATTCTATAATGCTAATTAAATCATATGAAAGTCAAACACATTCAAACAAAACTTTTTGAATCAAATGAAAGTCAAATGCATTCAACAAAACTTACTAAATCAAATGCAAGTGAAACACATTTAAAAAAGCTTTTTAAATCAAATAAAAGTCAAACACATTTAAACAAAGCTTTTTAAATCAACTGAAAGTCAAACACATTCAAACAAAGCGATTAAATTCAAATAAAAGTGAAATGCAATTTACAAAGCTAATTGAATAAAATTAAGGCAAACACGTTCAAAGAAAGCTATTTAAATCAAATGAAAGTGAAATGCATTCTACAAAGCTTATTGAATCAAATGAAGTAGTCAAACACATTCAAACAAAGGTATTTAAATCAATTGAAAGTGAAATGCATTCTACATAGCAAATTGAATCAAATTAAAGTCAAACACATTAAAAAAAAGCTATTAAAATCAAATGAAAGTGAAATGCAATTTACAAAGCTAATTGAATAAAATGAAGGCAAACACATTCAAACAAAGCTATTAAAATAATATGAAAGTGAAATGCATTCTACACAGCAAATTGAATTAAATGAAAGTCAAACACATTCATAAAAATCTTTTTGAATTAAGTGAAATCAAACACATTAAAACAAAGCTATTTTAATCAAATGAAAGTGAAATGAATTCTTCAAAGCTAATTGAACCAAATGAAGTCAAACACATTAAAAAAAGCTAATTAAATCAAATGAAAAGTGAAATGCATTCTACACTGCAAATTGAATTAAATGCAAGTCAAACACATTCATAAAAAGCTTTTTGAATTAAGTGAAAGTCAAACACATTAAAACAATGCTATTTTAATCATTTGAATGTAAAATGAATTCTACAAAGCTAAATGAATCAAATGAAAGCCAAAACACATTCAAACAAAGCTTTATGAATCAAACGAAAGTCAAACATATTTAAACAAAACTATTTGAATCAAATGAAAGTTAAATGCAATCTTCATAGCTAATTGAATCAAATGAAAGTCAAACATATTCAAACAAAGCTTTTTGAATCAAGTAACAGTCAAACACATTAAAACAAAGCTATTTGAATCAAATGAAAGTGAAATACATTCTACAATGCTATTAAAATGAAAGTCAAACACATTCAAATACAGCTTTTAATTCAAATGAAAGAAAAATGCATTCAACAATGCTAATTGAATGAAATGAAAGTCAAACACATTTAGAAAAAGCTATTTAAATCAAATAAAAGTCAAATACATTTAAAAAAGCTTTTTAAATCAAATGAAAGTCAAACACATTCAAACAAAGTTATTTAAATCAAATGAAAGTAAAACGCATTCTACAAAGCTAATTGAATAAAATGAAGGCAAACGCATTCAAACAAAGCTATTTAAATCAAATGAAATTGAAATGCATTATACAAAGCTAATTGAATCAAATGAAAGTCAAACACATTAAAATAAAGCTTTTTGAATAAATGAAATTGAAATGCATTCTACAAAGCTAATTGAATCAAATGAAAGTCAAACACATTCAAACAAGCTTTTTGAATCAAATGAAAGTCAAGTGCATTTTTCATAGCTAATTCAATCAAATATAAGTCAAACACATTCAAACAAAGCTTTTGAGTCAAATAGAAGTCAAATGAATTATTCAACTAATTGAATCAAAAGAAAGTCAAACACATTCATTAAAAGCATTATGAATCAAATAAAAGTCAAAACACATTCAAACAAAACTATTTGAATCAAATGAAAGTGAAACACATTCAATCAAAGCTTTTTGAATCAAATGAAAGTTAAACACATTCAAACAAAGCTATTTCAATCAAATGAAAGTGAAATGCATTCTACAAAGCTAATTGAATCAAATGAAAGTCAAACACGTTTAAATAAAGCTTTTGATTCAAATAAAAGGCAAATGCATTCAATAATGCTAATTGAACCAAATGAAAGTCAAACACATTCAAAAAAGTTTTTTAAATCAAATGAAAGTCAAACACATTCAAACAAAGCAATTAAAATCAAATGAAAGTAAAATGCAATTCAAACAAAGCTATTTAAATCAAATGAAAGTGAAATGTATTCTACAAAGCTAATTGAATCAAATGAAAGTCAAATGCATTCAAACAAAGCTTATTAAATCGAATGAAAGTCAAATGCATTCAATAATGCTTATTGTATCAAAAGAAAGTCAAAATGCATTTTTTCAAAGCAAATTCAATCAAATGAAAGTCAAACACATTCAAACAAAGATTTTGAATCAAATAAAAAGTCAAATGAACTCTTCAAAGCTAATTGAACCAAATGAAAGTCAAACACCATTCAAACAAAGCATTATTAATCAAATGAAAGTCAAATGAATTCTTCATAGCTAATTGATTAAAACTAAAGTCAAACACATTCAAACAAAGCTTTATAAATCAAGAGAAAGTGAAACTCATCAAAACAAAGCTATTTGAATCAAATGAAAGTGAAAATACATTCTACAATGCTAATTTAAATCATGTGAAAGTCAAACACATTCAAACAAAACTTTTTGAATCAAATGAAAGTCAAATGCATTCAAAAAAACTTACTAAATCAAATGCAAGTGAAACACATTTAAAAAAGCTTTTTAAATCAAATAAAAGTCAAACACATTTAAACAAAGCTTTTTAAATCAAATGAAAGTCAAACACATTCAAACAAAGCGATTAAATTCAAAAAAAGTGAAATGCAATTTACAAAGCTAATTGAATAAAATTAAGGCAAACACGTTCAAAGAAAGCTATTTAAATCAAATGAAAGTGAAATGCATTCTACAAAGCTTATTGAATCAAATGAAGTAGTCAAACACATTCAAACAAAGGTATTTAAATCAATTGAAAGTGAAATGCATTCTACAAAGCAAATTGAATCAAATTAAAGTCAAACACATTAAAAAAAAGCTATTAAAATCAAATGAAAGTGAAATGCAATTTACAAAGCTAATTGAATAAAATGAAGGCAAACACATTCAAACAAAGCTATTAAAATAATATGAAAGTGAAATGCATTCTACACAGCAAATTGAATTAAATGAAAGTCAAACACATTCATAAAAATCTTTTTGAATTAAGTGAAAGTCAAACACATTAAAACAAAGCTATTTTAATCAAATGAAAGTGAAATGAATTCTTCAAAGCTAATTGAACCAAATGAAGTCAAACACATTAAAAAAAGCTAATTAAATCAAATGAAAGTGAAATGCATTCTACACAGCAAATTGAATTAAATGCAAGTCAAACACATTCATAAAAAGCTTTTTGAATTAAGTGAAAGTCAAACACATTAAAACAATGCTATTTTAATCATTTGAATGTAAAATGAATTCTACAAAGCTAAATGAATCAAATGAAAGCCAAACACATTCAAACAAAGCTTTATGAATCAAACGAAAGTAAACATATTTAAACAAAACTATTTGAATCAAATGAAAGTCAAATGCAATCTTCATAGCTAATTGAATCAAATGAAAGTCAAACATATTCAAACAAAGCTTTTTGAATCAAGTAACAGTCAAACACATTAAAACAAAGCTATTTGAATCAAATGAAAGTGAAATACATTCTACAATGCTATTAAAATGAAAGTCAAACACATTCAAATACAGCTTTTAATTCAAATGAAAGAAAAATGCATTCAACAATGCTAATTGAATGAAATGAAAGTCAAACACATTTAGAAAAAGCTATTTAAATCAAAAAAAGTCAAATACATTTAAAAAAGCTTTTTAAATCAAATGAAAGTCAAACACATTCAAACAAAGTTATTTAAATCAAATGAAAGTGAAACGCATTCTACAAAGCTAATTGAATAAAATGAAGGCAAACGCATTCAAACAAAGCTATTTAAATCAAATGAAATTGAAATGCATTATACAAAGCTAATTGAATCAAATGAAAGTCAAACACATTAAATAAGCTTTTTGAATCAAATGAAATTGAAATGCATTCTACAAAGCTAATTGAATCAAATGAAAGTCAAACACATTCAAACAAAGCTTTTTGAATCAAATGAAAGTCAAGTGCATTTTTCATAGCTAATTCAATCAAATATAAGTCAAACACATTCAAACAAAGCTTTTGAGTCAAATAGAAGTCAAATGAATTATTCAAAGCTAATTGAATCAAAAGAAAGTCAAACACATTCATAAAAAGCATTATGAATCAAATAAAAGTCAAACACATTCAAAACAAAACTATTTGAATCAAATGAAAGTGAAACACATTCAATCAAAGCTTTTTGAATCAAATGAAAGTTAAACACATTCAAACAAAGCTATTTCAATCAAATGAAAGTGAAATGCATTCTACAAAGCTAATTGAATCAAATGAAAGTCAAACACGTTCAAATAAAGCTTTTGATTCAAATAAAAGGCAAATGCATTCAATAATGCTAATTGAACCAAATGAAAGTCAAACACATTCAAAAAAGCTTTTTAAATCAAATGAAAGTCAAACACATTCAAACAAAGCAATTAAAATCAAATGAAAGTAAAATGCAATTCAAACAAAGCTATTTTAAATCAAATGAAAGTGAAATGTATTCTACAAAGCTAATTGAATCAAATGAAAGTCAAATGCATTCAACAAAGCTTATTAAATCGAATGAAAGTCAAATGCATTCAATAATGCTTATTGTATCAAAGAAAGTCAAATGCATTTTTCAAAGCAAATTCAATCAAATGAAAGTCAAACACATTCAAACAAAGATTTTGAATCAAATAAAAGTCAAATGAACTCTTCAAAGCTAATTGAACCAAATGAAAGTCAAACACATTCAAACAAAGCATTATTAATCAAATGAAAGTCAAATGAATTCTTCATAGCTAATTGATTAAAATTAAAGTCAAACACATTCAAACAAAGCTTTATAAATCAAGAGAAAGTGAAACTCATCAAAACAAAGCTATTTGAATCAAATGAAAGTGAAATACATTCTACAATGCTAATTAAATCATGTGAAAGTCAAACAATTCAAACAAAACTTTTTGAATCAAATGAAAGTCAAATGCATTCAAAAAAACTTACTAAATCAAATGCAAGTGAAACACATTTAAAAAAGCTTTTTAAATCAAATAAAAGTCAAACACATTTAAACAAAGCTTTTTAAATCAAATGAAAGTCAAACACATTCAAACAAAGCGATTAAATTCAAATAAAAGTGAAATGCAATTTACAAAGCTAATTGAATAAAATTAAGGCAAACACGTTCAAAAGAAAGCTATTTAAATCAAATGAAAGTGAAATGCATTCTACAAAGCTTATTGAATCAAATGAAGTAGTCAAACACATTCAAACAAAGGTATTTAAATCAATTGAAAGTGAAATGCATTCTAAAAGCAAATTGAATCAAATTAAAGTCAAACACATTAAAAAAAAGCTATTAAAATCAAATGAAAGTGAAATGCAATTTACAAAGCTAATTGAATAAAATGAAGGCAAACACATTCAAACAAAGCTATTAAAATAATATGAAAGTGAAATGCATTCTACACAGCAAATTGAATTAAATGAAAGTCAAACACATTCATAAAAATCTTTTTGAATTAAGTGAAAGTCAAACACATTAAAACAAAGCTATTTTAATCAAATGAAAGTGAAATGAATTCTTCAAAGCTAATTGAACCAAATGAAGTCAAACACATTAAAAAAAAGCTAATTAAAATCAAATGAAAGTGAAATGCATTCTTACACAGCAAATTGAATTAAATGCAAGTCAAACACATTCATAAAAAGCTTTTTGAATTAAGTGAAAGTCAAACACATTAAAACAATGCTATTTTAATCATTTGAATGTAAAATGAATTCTACAAAGCTAAATGAATCAAATGAAAGCCAAACACATTCAAACAAAGCTTTATGAATCAAACGAAAGTCAAACATATTTAAACAAAACTATTTGAATCAAATGAAAGTCAAATGCAATCTTCATAGCTAATTGAATCAAATGAAAGTCAAACATATTCAAACAAAGCTTTTTGAATCAAGTAACAGTCAAACACATTAAAACAAAGCTATTTGAATCAAATGAAAGTGAAATACATTCTACAATGCTATTAAAATGAAAGTCAAACACATTCAAATACAGCTTTTAATTCAAATGAAAGAAAAATGCATTCAACAATGCTAATTGAATGAAATGAAAGTCAAACACATTTAGAAAAAAGCTATTTCAATCAAATAAAAGTCAAATACATTTAAAAAAAGCTTTTTAAATCAAATGAAAGTCAAACACATTCAAACAAAGTTATTTAAATCAAATGAAAGTAAAACGCATTCTACAAAGCTAATTGAATAAAATGAAGGCAAACGCATTCAAACAAAGCTATTTAAATCAAATGAAATTGAAATGCATTATACAAAGCTAATTGAATCAAATGAAAGTCAAACACATTAAAATAAAGCTTTTTGAATAAAATGAAATTGAAATGCATTCTACAAAGCTAATTGAATCAAATGAAAGTCAAACACATTCAAACAAAGCTTTTTGAATCAAATGAAAGTCAAGTGCATTTTTCATAGCTAATTCAATCAAATATAAGTCAAACACATTCAAACAAAGCTTTTGAGTAAAATAGAAGTCAAATGAATTATTCAAAGCTAATTAAATCAAAAAGAAAGTCAAACACATTCATAAAAAGCATTATGAATCAAATAAAAGTCAAACACATTCAAACAAAACTATTTGAATCAAATGAAAGTGAAACACATTCAATCAAAGCTTTTTTGAATCAAATGAAAGTTAAACACATTCAAACAAAGCTATTTCAATCAAATGAAAGTGAAATGCATTCTACAAAGCTAATTGAATCAAATGAAAGTCAAACACGTTTAAATAAAGCTTTTGATTCAAATAAAAGGCAAATGCATTCAATAATGCTAATTGAACCAAATGAAAGTCAAACACATTCAAAAAAGCTTTTTAAATCAAATGAAAGTCAAACACATTCAAACAAAGCAATTAAAATCAAATGAAGGTAAAATGCAATTCAAACAAAGCTATTTTAAATCAAATGAAAGTGAAATGTATTCTACAAATCTAATTGAATCAAATGAAAGTCAAATGCATTCAACAAAGCTTATTAAATCGAATGAAAGTCTAATGCATTCAATAATGCTTATTGTATCAAAAGAAAGTCAAATACATTTTTCAAAGCAAATTCAATCAAATGAAAGTCAAACACATTCAAACAAAGATTTTGAATCAAAAAAAGTCAAATGAACTCTTTAAAGCTAATTGAACCAAATGAAAGTCAAACACATTCAAACAAAGCATTATTAATCAAAATGAAAGTCAAATGAATTCTTCATAGCTAATTGATTAAAACTAAAGTCAAACACATTCAAACAAAGCTTTATAAATCAAGAGAAAGTGAAACTCATCAAAACAAAGCTATTTGAATCAAATGAAAGTGAAATACATTCTACAATGCTAATTAAATCATGTGAAAGTCAAACACATTCAAACAAAACTTTTTGAATCAAATGAAAGTCAAATGCATTCAAAAAAACTTACTAAATCAAATGCAAGTGAAACACATTTAAAAAAAAATTTTAAATCAAATAAAAGTCAAACACATTTAAACAAAGCTTTTTAAATCAAATGAAAGTCAAACACATTCAAACAAAGCGATTAATTCAAATAAAAGTGAAATGCAATTTACAAAGCTAATTGAATAAAATTAAGGCAAACACGTTCAAAGAAAGCTATTTAAATCAAATGAAAGTGAAATGCATTCTACAAAGCTTATTGAATCAAATGAAGTAGTCAAACACATTCAAACAAAGGTATTTAAATCAATTGAAAGTGAATGCATTCTAAAAGCAAATTGAATCAAATTAAAGTCAAACACATTAAAAAAAAGCTATTAAAATCAAATGAAAGTGAAATACAATTTACAAAGCTAATTGAATAAAATGAAGGTAAAACACATTCAAACAAAGCTATTAAAAATATTATGAAAGTGAAATGCATTCTACACAGCAAATTGAATTAAATGAAAGTCAAACACATTCAAACAAAGCTTTTTGAATCAAATGAAAGTCAAGTGCATTTTTCATAGCTAATTCAATATAATATAAGTCAAACACATTCAAACAAAGCTTTTGAGTAAAATAGAAGTCAAATGAATTATTCAAAGCTAATTAAATCAAAAGAAAGTCAAACACATTCATAAAAAGCATTATGAATCAAATAAAAGTCAAACACATTCAAACAAAACTATTTGAATCAAATGAAAGTGAAACACATTCAATCAAAGCTTTTTGAATCAAATGAAAGTTAAACACATTCAAACAAAGCTATTTCAATCAAATGAAAGTGAAATGCATTCTACAAAGCTAATTGAATCAAATGAAAGTCAAACACGTTTAAATAAAGCTTTTGATTCAAATAAAAGGCAAATGCATTCAATAATGCTAATTGAACCAAATGAAAGTCAAACACATTCAAAAAAGCTTTTTAAATCAAATGAAAGTCAAACACATTCAAACAAAGCAATTAAAATCAAATGAAGGTAAAATGCAATTCAAACAAAGCTATTTTAAATCAAATGAAAGTGAAATGTATTCTACAAAGCTAATTGAATCAAATGAAAGTCAAATGCATTCAACAAAGCTTATTAAATCGAATGAAAGTCTAATGCATTCAATAATGCTTATTGTATCAAAAGAAAGTCAAATACATTTTTCAAAGCAAATTCAATCAAATGAAAGTCAAACACATTCAAACAAAGATTTTGAATCAAAAAAAAGTCAAATGAACTCTTTAAAGCTAATTGAACCAAATGAAAGTCAAACACATTCAAACAAAGCATTATTAATCAAATGAAAGTCAAATGAATTCTTCATAGCTAATTGATTAAAACTAAAGTCAAACACATTCAAACAAAGCTTTATAAATCAGAGAAAGTGAAACTCATCAAAACAAAGCTATTTGAATCAAATGAAAGTGAAATACATTCTACAATGCTAATTAAATCATGTGAAAGTCAAACACATTCAAACAAAACTTTTTGAATCAAATGAAAGTCAAATGCATTAAAAAAAACTTACTAAATCAAATGCAAGTGAAACACATTTAAAAAAGATTTTTAAATCAAATAAAAGTCAAACACATTTAAACAAAGCTTTTTAAATCAAATGAAAGTCAAACACATTCAAACAAAGCGATTAAATTCAAATAAAAGTGAAATGCAATTTACAAAGCTAATTGAAATAAAATTAAGGCAAACACGTTCAAAGAAAGCTATTTAAATCAAATGAAAGTGAAATGCATTCTACAAAGCTTATTGAATCAAATGAAGTAGTCAAACACATTCAAACAAAGGTATTTAAATCAATTGAAAGTGAAATGCATTCTAAAAGCAAATTGAATCAAATTAAAGTCAAACACATTAAAAAAAAGCTATTAAAATCAAATGAAAGTGAAATACAATTTACAAAGCTAATTGAATAAAATGAAGGTAAACACATTCAAACAAAGCTATTAAAATAATATGAAAGTGAAATGCATTCTACACAGCAAATTGAATTAAATGAAAGTCAAACACATTCATAAAAATCTTTTTGAATTAAGTGAAAGTCAAACACATTAAAACAAAGCTATTTTAATCAAATGAAAGTGAAATGAATTCTTCAAAGCTAATTGAACCAAATGAAGTCAAACACATTAAAAAAAAGCTAATTAAATCAAATGAAAGTGAAATGCATTCTACACAGCACATTGAATTAAATGCAAGTCAAACACATTCATAAAAAGCTTTTTGAATTAAGTGAAAGTCAAACACATTAAAACAATGCTATTTTAATCATTTGAATGTAAAATGAATTCTACAAAGCTAAATGAATCAAATGAAAGCCAAACACATTCAAACAAAGCTTTATGAATCAAACGAAAGTTAAACATATTTAAACAAAACTATTTGAATCAAATGAAAGTGAAATGCAATCTTCATCGCTAATTGAATCAAATGAAAGTCAAACATATTCAAACAAAGCTTTTTGAATCAAGTAACAGTCAAACACATTAAAACAAAGCTATTTGAATCAAATGAAAGTGAAATACATCATACAATCCTATTAAAATGAAAGTCAAACACATTCAAATACAGCTTTTAATTCTAATGAAAGAAAAAATGCATTCAACAATGCTAATTGAATGAAATGAAAGTCAAACACATTTAGAAAAAGCTATTTCAATCAAATAAAAGTCAAATACATTTAAAAAAAGCTTTTTAAATCAAATGAAAGTCAAACACATTCAAACAAAGTTATTTAAATCAAATGAAAGTAAAACGCATTCTACAAAGCTAATTGAATAAAATGAAGGCAAACGCATTCAAACAAAGCTATTTAAATCAAATGAAATTGAAATGCATTATACAAAGCTAATTGAATCAAATGAAAGTCAAACACATTAAAATAAAGCTTTTTGAATAAAATGAAATTGAAATGCATTCTACAAAGCTAATTGAATCAAATGAAAGTCAAACACATTGAAACAAAGCTTTTTGAATCAAATGAAAGTCAAGTGCATTTTTCATCGCTAATTCAATCAAATATAAGTCAAACACATTCAAACAAAGCTTTTGAGTCAAATAGAAGTCAAATGAATTATTCAAAGCTAATTAAATCAAAAGAAAGTCAAACACATTCATAAAAAGCATTATGAATCAAAAAAAAAGTCAAACACATTCAAACAAAACTATTTGAATCAAATGAAAGTGAAACACATTCAATCAAAGCTTTTTGAATCAAATGAAAGTTAAACACATTCAAACAAAGCTATTTCAATCAAATGAAAGTGAAATGCATTCTACAAAGCTAATTGAATCAAATGAAAGTCAAACACGTTTAAATAAAGCTTTTGATTCAAATAAAAGGCAAATGCATTCAATAATGCTAATTGAACCAAATGAAAGTCAAACACATTCAAAAAAGCTTTTTAAATCAAATGAAAGTCAAACACATTCAAACAAAGCAATTAAAATCAAATGAAAGTAAAATGCAATTCAAACAAAGCTATTTTAAATCAAATGAAAGTGAAATGTATTCTACAAAGCTAATTGAATCAAATGAAAGTCAAATGCATTCAACAAAGCTTATTAAATCGAATGAAAGTCAAATGCATTCAATAATGCTTATTGTATCAAAAGAAAGTCAAATGCATTTTTCAAAGCAAATTCAATCAAATGAAAGTCAAACACATTCAAACAAAGATTTTGAATCAAATAAAAGTCTAATGAACTCTTCAAAGCTAATTGAACCAAATGAAAGTCAAACACCTTCAAACAAAGCATTATTAATCAAATGAAAGTCAAATGAATTCTTCATAGCTAATTGATTAAAATTAAAGTCAAACACATTCAAACAAAGCTTTATAAATCAAGAGAAAGTGAAACTCATCAAAACAAAGCTATTTGAATCAAATGAAAGTGAAATACATTCTACAATGCTAATTAAATCATGTGAAAGTCAAACACATTCAAACAAAACTTTTTGAATCAAATGAAAGTCAAATGCATTAAAAAAAACTTACTAAATCAAATGCAAGTGAAACACATTTAAAAAAGATTTTTAAATCAAATAAAAGTCAAACACATTTAAACAAAGCTTTTTAAATCAAATGAAAGTCAAACACATTCAAACAAAGCGATTAAATTCAAATAAAAGTGAAATGCAATTTACAAAGCTAATTGAATAAAATTAAGGCAAACACGTTCAAAGAAAGCTATTTAAATCAAATGAAAGTGAAATGCATTCTACAAAGCTTATTGAATCAAATGAAGTAGTCAAACACATTCAAACAAAGGTATTTAAATCAATTGAAAGTGAAATGCATTCTAAAAGCGAATTGAATCAAATTAAAGTCAAACACATTAAAAAAAGCTATTAAAATCAAATGAAAGTGAAATACAATTTACAAAGCTAATTGAATAAAATGAAGGTAAACACATTCAAACAAAGCTATTAAAATAATATGAAAGTGAAATGCATTCTACACAGCAAATTGAATTAAATGAAAGTCAAACACATTCATAAAAATCTTTTTGAATTAAGTGAAAGTCAAACACATTAAAACAAAGCTATTTTAATCAAATGAAAGTGAAATGAATTCTTCAAAGCTAATTGAACCAAATGAAGTCAAACACATTAAAAAAAAGCTAATTAAATCAAATGAAAGTGAAATGCATTCTACACAGCAAATTGAATTAAATGCAAGTCAAAACACATTCATAAAAAGCTTTTTGAATTAAGTGAAAGTCAAACACATTAAAACAATGCTATTTTAATCATTTGAATGTAAAATGAATTCTACAAAGCTAAATGAATCAAATGAAAGCCAAACACATTCAAACAAAGCTTTATGAATCAAACGAAAGTTAAACATATTTAAACAAAACTATTTGAATCAAATGAAAGTCAAATGCAATCTTCATAGCTAATTGAATCAAATGAAAGTCAAACATATTCAAACAAAGCTTTTTGAATCAAGTAACAGTCAAACACATTAAAACAAAGCTATTTGAATCAAATGAAAGTGAAATACATTCTACAATGCTATTAAAATGAAAGTCAAACACATTCAAATACAGCTTTTAATTCAAATGAAAGAAAAATGCATTCAACAATGCTAATTGAATGAAATGAAAGTCAAACACATTTAGAAAAAGCTATTTAAATCAAATAAAAGTTAAATACATTTAAATAAAGCTTTTTAAATCAAATGAAAGTCAAACACATTCAAACAAAGTTATTTAAATCAAATGAAAGTGAAACGCATTCTACAAAGCTAATTGAATAAAATGAAGGCAAACGCATTCAAACAAAGCTATTTAAATCAAATGAAATTGAAATGCATTATACAAAGCTAATTAAATCAAATGAAAGTCAAACACATTCAAATAAAGCTTTTTGAATCACATGAAATTGAAATGCATTCTACAAAGCTAATTGAATCAAATGAAAGTCAAACACATTCAAACAAAGCTTTTTGAATCAAATGAAAGTCAAGTGCCTTTTTCATAGCTAAATCAATCAAATATAAGTCAAACACATTCAAACAAAGCTTTTGAGTCAAATAGAAGTCAAAATGAATTATTCAAAGCTAATTGAATCAAAAGAAAGTCAAACACATTCATAAAAAGCATTATGAATCAAATAAAAGTCAAACACATTCAAAACAAAACTATTTGAATCAAATGAAAGTGAAACACATTCAATCAAAGCTTTTTGAATCAAATGAAAGTTAAACACATTCAAACAAAGCTATTTCAATCAAATGAAAGTGAAATGCATTCTACAAAGCTAATTGAATAAAATAAAGGCAAACGCATTCAAACAAACCTATTTAAATCAAATGAAATTGAAATGCATTATACAAAGCTAATTAATCAAATGAAAGTCAAACACATTCAAAT
This sequence comes from Chenopodium quinoa, assembly GCF_001683475.1. Classification (NCBI taxonomy): domain Eukaryota; kingdom Viridiplantae; phylum Streptophyta; class Magnoliopsida; order Caryophyllales; family Amaranthaceae; genus Chenopodium; species Chenopodium quinoa. The sequence continues at coordinate 104,485 of NW_018743930.1, forward strand.
AAAGCTTTTTGAATCAAATGAAATTGAAATGCATTCTACAAAGCTAATAGAATCAAATGAAAGTCAAACACATTCAAACAAAGCTTTTTGAATCAAATGAAAGTCAAGTGCCTTTTTCATAGCTAATTCAATCAAATATAAGTCAAACACATTCAAACAAAGATTTTGAGTCAAATAGAAGTCAAATGAATTATTCAAAGCTAATTGAATCAAAAGAAAGTCAAACACATTCATAAAAAGCATTATGAATCAAATAAAAGTCAAACACATTCAAACAAAACTATTTGAATCAAATGAAAGTTAAACACATTCAAACAAAGCTATTTCAATCAAATGAAAGTGAAATGCATTCTACAAAGCTAATTGAATCAAATGAAAGTCAAACACGTTCAAATAAAGCTTTTGATTCAAATAAAAGGCAAATGCATTCAATAATGCTAATTGAACCAAATGAAAGTCAAACACATTCAAACAAGCTTTTTAAATCAAAAGAAAGTCAAACACATTCAAACAAAGCAATTAAAATCAAATGAAAGTAAAATGCAATTCAAACAAAGCTATTTTAAATCAAAAGAAAGTGAAATGTATTCTACAAAGCGAATTGAATCAAATGAAAGTCAAATGCATTCAACAAAGCTTATTAAATCGAATGCAAGTCAAATGCATTCAATAATGCTTATTGTATCAAAAGAAAGTCAAATGCATTTTTCAAAGCAAATTCAATCAAATGAAAGTCAAACACATTGAAACAAAGATTTTGAATCAAATAAAAGTCAAATGAACTCTTCAAAGCTAATTGAACCAAATGAAAGTCAAACACATTCAAACAAAGCATTATTAATCAAATGAAAGTCAAATGAATTCTTCATTGCTAATTGATTAAATTAAAGTCAAACACATTCAAACAAAGCTTTATAAATAAAGAGAAAGTGAAACTCATTAAAACAAAAGCTATTTGAATCAAATGAAAGTGAAATACATTCTACAATGCTAATTAAATCATATGAAAGTCAAACACATTCAAACAAAACTTTTTGAATCAAATGAAAGTCAAATGCATTCAACAAAAACTTACTAAATCAAATGCAAGTGAAACACATTTAAAAAAGCTTTTTAAATCAAATAAAAGTCAAACACATTTAAACAAAGCTTTTTAAATCAAATGAAAGTCAAACACATTCAAACAAAGCGATTAAATTCAAATAAAACTGAAATGCAATTTACAAAGCTAATTGAATAAAATTAAGGCAAACACGTTGAAAGAAAGCTATTTAAATCAAATGAAAGTGAAATGCATTCTACAAAGCTTATTGAATCAAATGAAGTAGTCAAACACATTCAAACAAAGGTATTTAAATCAATTGAAAGTGAAATGCATTCTACATAGCAAATTGAATCAAATTAAAGTCAAACACATTAAAAAAAAGCTATTAAAATCAAATGAAAGTGAAATGCAATTTACAAAGCTAATTGAATAAAATGAAGGCAAACACATTCAAACAAAGCTATTAAAATAATATGAAAGTGAAATGCATTCTACACAGCAAATTGAATTAAATGAAAGTCAAACACATTCATAAAAATCTTTTTGAATTAAGTGAAAATCAAACACATTAAAACAAAGCTATTTTAATCAAATGAAAGTGAAATGAATTCTTCAAAGCTAATTGAACCAAATGAAGTCAAACACATTAAAAAAAAGCTAATTAAGTCAAATGAATGTGAAATGCATTCTACACAGCAAATTGAATTAAATGCAAGTCAAACACATTCATAAAAAGCTTTTTGAATTAAGTGAAAGTCAAACACATTAAAACAATGCTATTTTAATCATTTGAATGTAAAATGAATTCTACAAAGCTAAATGAATCAAATGAAAGCCAAACACATTCAAACAAAGCTTTATGAATCAAACGAAAGTCAAACATTTTTAAACAAAACTATTTGAATCAAATGAAAGTCAAATGCAATCTTCATAGCTAATTGAATCAAATGAAAGTCAAACATATTCAAACAAAGCTTTTTGAATCAAGTAACAGTCAAACACATTAAAACAAAGCTATTTGAATCAAATGAAAGTGAAATACATCATACAATGCTATTAAAATGAAAGTCAAACACATTCAAATACAGCTTTTAATTCTAATGAAAGAAAAATGCATTCAACAATGCTAATTGAATGAAATGAAAGTCAAACACATTTAGAAAAAGCTATTTAAATCAAATAAAAGTCAAATACATTTAAAAAAAGCTTTTTAAATCAAATGAAAGTCAAACACATTCAAACAAAGTTATTTAAATCAAATGAAAGTAAAACGCATTCTACAAAGCTAATTGAATAAAATGAAGGCAAACGCATTCAAATAAAGCTATTTAAATCAAATGAAATTAAAATGCATTATACAAAGCTAATTGAATCAAATGAAAGTCAAACACATTAAAATAAAGCTTTTTGAATAAAATGAAATTGAAATGCATTCTACAAAGCTAATTGAATCAAATTAAAGTCAAACACATTCAAACAAAGCTTTTTGAATCAAATGAAAGTCAAGTGCATTTTTCATAGCTAATTCAATCAAATATAAGTCAAACACATTCAAACAAAGCTTTTGAGTCAAATAGAAGTCAAATGAATTATTCAAAGCTAATTAAATCAAAAGAAATTCAAACACATTCATAAAAAGCATTATGAATCAAATAAAAGTCAAACACATTCAAACAAAACTATTTGAATCAAATGAAAGTGAAACACATTCAATCAAAGCTTTTTGAATCAAATGAAAGTTAAACACATTCAAACAAAGCTATTTCAATCAAATGACAGTGAAATGCATTCTACAAAGCTAATTAAATCAAATGAAAGTCAAACACGTTCAAATAAAGCTTTTGATTAAATAAAAGGCAAATGCATTCAATAATGCTAATTGAACCAAATGAAAGTCAAACACATTCAAAAAAGCTTTTTAAATCAAATGAAAGTCAAACACATTCAAACAAAGCAATTAAAATCAAATGAAAGTAAAATGCAATTCAAACAAAGCTATTTTAAATCAAATGAAAGTGAAATGTATTCTACAAAGCTAATTGAATCAAATGAAAGTCAAATGCATTCAACAAACCTTAATAAATCGAATGAAAGTCAAATGCATTCAATAATCCTTATTGTATCAAAAGAAAGTCAAATGCATTTTTCAAAGCAAATTCAATCAAATGAAAGTCAAACACATTCGAACAAAGATTTTGAATCAAATAAAAGTCAAATGAACTCTTCAAAGCTAATTGAACCAAATGAAAGTCAAATACCTTCAAACAAAGCATTATTAATCAAATGAAAGTCAAATGAATTCTTCATAGCTAATTGATTTAAAATTAAAGTCAAACACATTCAAACAAAGCTTTATAAATCAAGAGAAAGTGAAACTCATCAAAACAAAGCTATTTGAATCAAATGAAAGTGAAATACATTCTACAATGCTAATTAAATCATGTGAAAGTCAAACACATTCAAACAAAACTTTTTGAATCAAATGAAAGTCAAATGCATTAAAAAAAACTTACTAAATCAAATGCAAGTGAAACACATTTAAAAAAGCTTTTTAAATCAAATAAAAGTCAAACACATTTAAACAAAGCTTTTTAAATCAAATGAAAGTCAAACACATTCAAACAAAGCGATTAAATTAAAATAAAAGTGAAATGCAATTTACAAAGCTAATTGAATAAAATTAAGGCAAACATGTTCAAAGAAAGCTATTTAAATCAAATGAAAGTGAAATGCATTCTACAAAGCTTATTGAATCAAATGAAGTAGTCAAACACATTCAAACAAAGGTATTTAAATCAATAGAAAGTGAAATGCATTCTAAAAGCTAATTGAACCAAATGAAAGTCAAATACCTTCAAACAAAGCATTATTAATCAAATGAAAGTCAAATGAATTCTTCATAGCTAATTGATTAAAATTAAAGTCAAACACATTCAAACAAAGCTTTATAAATCAAGAGAAAGTGAAACTCATCAAAACAAAGCTATTTGAATCAAATGAAAGTGAAATACATTCTACAATGCTAATTAAATCATGTGAAAGTCAAACACATTCAAACAAAACTTTTTGAATCAAATGAAAGTCAAATGCATTAAAAAAAACTTACTAAATCAAATGCAAGTGAAACACATTTAAAAAAGCTTTTTAAATCAAATAAAAGTCAAACACATTTAAACAAAGCTTTTTAAATCAAATGAAAGTCAAACACATTCAAACAAAGCGATTAAATTAAAATAAAAGTGAAATGCAATTTACAAAGCTAATTGAATAAAATTAAGGCAAACATGTTCAAAGAAAGCTATTTAAATCAAATGAAAGTGAAATGCATTCTACAAAGCTTATTGAATCAAATGAAGTAGTCAAACACATTCAAACAAAGGTATTTAAATCAATTGAAAGTGAAATGCATTCTAAAAGCAAATTGAATCAAATTAAAGTCAAACACATTAAAAAAAAGCTATTAAAATCAAATGAAAGTGAAATACAATTTACAAAGCTAATTGAATAAAATGAAGGTAAACACATTCAAACAAAGCTATTAAAATAATATGAAAGTGAAATGCATTCTACACAGCAAATTGAATTAAATGAAAGTCAAACACATTCATAAAAATCTTTTTGAATTAAGTGAAAGTCAAACACATTAAAACAAAGCTATTTTAATCAAATGAAAGTGAAATGAATTCTTCAAAGCTAATTGAACCAAATGAAGTCAAACACATTAATAAAAAGCTAATTAAATCAAATGAAAGTGAAATGCATTCTACACAGCAAATTGAATTAAATGCAAGTCAAACACATTAAAAAAAAGCTAATTAAATCAAATGAAAGTGAAATGCATTCTACACAGCAAATTGAATTAAATGCAAGTCAAACACATTCATAAAAAGCTTTTTGAATTAAGTGAAAGTCAAACACATTAAAACAATGCTATTTTAATCATTTGAATGTAAAATGAATTCTACAAAGCTAAATGAATCAAATGAAAGCCAAACACATTCAAACAAAGCTTTATGAATCAAACCAAAGTTAAACATATTTAAACAAAACTATTTGAATCAAATGAAAGTCAACTGCAATCTTCATAGCTAATTGAATCAAATGAAAGTCAAACATATTCAAACAAAGCTTTTTGAATCAAGTAACAGTCAAACACATTAAAACAAAGCTATTTGAATCAAATGAAAGTGAAATACATTCTACAATGCTATTAAAATGAAAGTCAAACACATTCAAATACAGCTTTTAATTCAAATGAAAGAAAAATGCATTCAACAATGCTAATTGAATGAAATGAAAGTCAAACACATTTAGAAAAAGCTAATTCAATCAAATAAAAGTCAAATACATTTAAATAAAGCTTTTTAAATCAAATGAAAGTCAAACACATTCAAACAAAGTTGTTTAAATCAAATGAAAGTGAAACGCGTTCTACAAAGCTAATTGAATAAAATGAAGGCAAACGCATTCAAACAAAGCTATTTAAATCAAATGAAATTGAAATGCATTATACAAAGATAATGGAATCAAATGAAAGTCAAACACATTCAAACAAAGCTTTTTGAATCAAATGAAATTGAAATGCATTCTACAAAGCTAATTGAATCAAAAGAAAGTCAAACATATTCAAACAAAGCTTTTTGAATCAAATGAAAGTCAAGTGCATTTTTCATAGCTAATTCAATCAAATATAAGTCAAACACATTCAAACAAAGCTTTTGAGTCAAATAGAAGTCAAATGAATTATTCAAAGCTAATTGAATAAAAAGAAAGTCAAACACATTCATAAAAAAGCATTATGAATCAAATAAAAGTCAAACACATTCAAACAAAACTATTTGAATCAAATGAAAGTGAAACACATTCAATCAAAGCTTTTTGAATCAAATGAAAGTTAAACACATTCAAACAAAGCTATTTCAATCAAATGAAAGTGAAATGCATTCTACAAAGCTAATGAATCAAATGAAAGTCAAACATGTTCAAATAAAGCTTTTGATTCAAATAAAAGGCAAATGCATTCAATAATGCTAATTGAACCAAATGAAAGTCAAACACATTCAAAAAAGCTTTTTAAATCAAATGAAAGTCAAACACATTCAAACAAAGCAATTAAAATCAAATGAAAGTAAAATGCAATTCAAACAAAGCTATTTTAAATCAAATGAAAGTGAAATGTATTCTACAAAGCTAATTGAATCAAATGAAAGTCAAATGCATTCAACAAACCTTAATAAATCGAATGAAAGTCAAATGCATTCAATAATCCTTATTGTATCAAAAGAAAGTCAAATGCATTTTTCAAAGCAAATTCAATCAAATGAAAGTCAAACACATTCGAACAAAGATTTTGAATCAAATAAAAGTCAAATGAACTCTTCAAAGCTAATTGAACCAAATGAAAGTCAAACACATTCAAACAAAGCATTATTATCAAATGAAAGTCAAATGAATTTTTCATTGCTAATTGATTAAAATTAAAGTCAAACACATTCAAACGTAGCTTTATAAATCAAGAGAAAGTGAAACTCATTAAAACAAAGCTATTTGAATCAAATGAAAGTGAAATACATTCTATAATGCTAATTAAATCATATGAAAGTCAAACACATTCAAACAAAACTTTTTGAATCAAATGAAAGTCAAATGCATTCAACAAAACTTACTAAATCAAATGCAAGTGAAACACATTTAAAAAAGCTTTTTAAATCAAATAAAAGTCAAACACATTTAAACAAAGCTTTTTAAATCAACTGAAAGTCAAACACATTCAAACAAAGCGATTAAATTCAAATAAAAGTGAAATGCAATTTACAAAGCTAATTGAATAAAATTAAGGCAAACACGTTCAAAGAAAGCTATTTAAATCAAATGAAAGTGAAATGCATTCTACAAAGCTTATTGAATCAAATGAAGTAGTCAAACACATTCAAACAAAGGTATTTAAATCAATTGAAAGTGAAATGCATTCTACATAGCAAATTGAATCAAATTAAAGTCAAACACATTAAAAAAAAGCTATTAAAATCAAATGAAAGTGAAATGCAATTTACAAAGCTAATTGAATAAAATGAAGGCAAACACATTCAAACAAAGCTATTAAAATAATATGAAAGTGAAATGCATTCTTCACAGCAAATTGAATTAAATGAAAGTCAAACACATTCATAAAAATCTTTTTGAATTAAGTGAAAATCAAACACATTAAAACAAAGCTATTTTAATCAAATGAAAGTGAAATGAATTCTTCAAAGCTAATTGAACCAAATGAAGTCAAACACATTAAAAAAAGCGAATTAAATCAAATAAAAGTGAAATGCATTCTACACTGCAAAATTGAATTAAATGCAAGTCAAACACATTCATAAAAAGCTTTTTGAATTAAGTGAAAGTCAAACACATTAAAACAATGCTATTTTAATCATTTGAATGTAAAATGAATTCTACAAAGCTAAACGAATCAAATGAAAGCCAAAAACATTCAAACAAAGCTTTATGAATCAAACGAAAGTCAAACATATTTAAACAAAACTATTTGAATCAAATGAAAGTTAAATGCAATCTTCATAGCTAATTGAATCAAATGAAAGTCAAACATATTCAAACAAAGCTTTTTGAATCAAGTAATAGTCAAACACATTAAAACAAAGCTATTTGAATCAAATGAAAGTGAAATACATCATACAATGCTATTAAAATGAAAGTCAAACACATTCAAATACAGCTTTTAATTTTAATGAAAGAAAAATGCATTCAACAATGCTAATTGAATGAAATGAAAGTCAAACACATTTAGAAAAAGCAATTTAAATCAAATAAAAGTCAAATACATTTAAAAAAAGCTTTTTAAATTAAATGAAAGTCAAACACATTCAAACAAAGTTATTTAAATCAAATGAAAGTAAAACGCATTCTACAAAGCTAATTGAATAAAATGAAGGCAAACGCATTCAAACAAAGCTATTTAAATCAAATGAAATTGAAATGCATTATACAAAGCTAATTGAATCAAATGAAAGACAAACACATTAAAATAAAGCTTTTTGAATAAAATGAAATTGAAATGCATTCTACAAAGCTAATTGAATCAAATGAAAGTCAAACACATTCAAACAATGCTTTTTGAATCAAATGAAAGTCAAGTGCATTTTTCATAGCTAATTCAATCAAATATAAGTCAAACACATTCAAACAAAGCTTTTGAGTCAAATAGAAGTCAAATGAATTATTCACTAATTGAATCAAAAGAAAGTCAAACACATTCATTAAAAGCATTATGAATCAAATAAAAGTCAAACACATTCAAACAAAACTATTTGAATCAAATGAAAGTGAAACACATTCAATCAAAGCTTTTTGAATCAAATGAAAGTTAAACACATTCAAACAAAGCTATTTCAATCAAATGAAAGTGAAATGCATTCTACAAAGCTAATTGAATCAAATGAAAGTCAAACACGTTTAAATAAAGCTTTTGATTTAAATAAAAGGCAAATGCATTCAATAATGCTAATTGAACCAAATGAAAGTCAAACACATTCAAAAAAGTTTTTTAAATCAAATGAAAGTCAAACACATTCAAACAAAGCAAATTAAAATCAAATGAAAGTAAAATGCAATTCAAACAAAGCTATTTTAAATCAAATGAAAGTGAAATGTATTCTACAAAGCTAATTGAATCAAATGAAAGTCAAATGCATTCAACAAAGCTTATTAAATCGAATGAAAGTCAAATGCATTCAATAACGCTTATTGTATCAAAAGAAAGTCAAATGCATTTTTCAAAGCAAATTCAATCAAATGAAAGTCAAACACATTCAAACAAAGATTTTAAATCAAATAAAAGTCAAATGAACTCTTCAAAGCTAATTGAACCAAATGAAAGTCAAACACCTTCAAACAAAGCATTATTAATCAAATGAAAGTCAAATGAATTCTTCATAGCTAATTGATTAAAATTAAAGTCAAACACATTCAAACAAAGCTTTATAAATCAAGAGAAAGTGAAACTCATCAAAACAAAGCTATTTGAATCAAATGAAAGTGAAAATCATTCTACAATGCTAATTAAATCATGTGAAAGTCAAACACATTCAAACAAAACTTTTTGAATCAAATGAAAGTCAAATGCATTAAAAAAAAACTTACTAAATCAAATGCAAGTGAAATACATTTAAAAAAGCTTTTTAAATCAAATAAAAGTCAAACACATTTAAACAAAGCTTTTTAAATCAAATGAAAGTCAAACACATTCAAACAAAGCGATTAAATTCAAATAAAAGTGAAATGCAATTTACAAAGCTAATTGAATAAAATTAAGGCAAACACGTTCAAAGAAAGCTATTTAAATCAAATGAAAGTGAAATGCATTCTACAAAGCTTATTGAATCAAATGAAGTAGTCAAACACATTCAAACAAAGGTATTTAAATCAATTGAAAGTGAAATGCATTCTACAAAGCAAATTGAATCAAATTAAAGTCAAACACAGTAAAAAAAAGCTATTAAAATCAAATGAAAGTGAAATACAATTTACAAAGCTAATTTAATAAAATGAAGGTAAACACATTCAAACAAAGCTATTAAAATAATATGAAAGTGAAATGCATTTTACACAGCAAATTGAATCAAATGAAAGTCAAACACATTCATAAAAATCTTTTTGAATTAAGTGAAAGTCAAACACATTAAAACAAAGCTATTTTGATCAAATGAAAGTGAAATGAATTCTTCAAAGCTAATTGAACCAAATGAAGTCAAACACATTAAAAAAAGCTAATTAAATCAAATGAAAGTGAAATGCATTCTACACAGCAAATTGAATTAAATACAAGTCAAACACATTCATAAAAAGCTTTTTGAATTAAGTGAAAGTCAAACACATTAAAACAATGCTATTTTAATCATTTGAATGTAAAATGAATTCTACAAAGCTAAACGAATCAAATGAAAGCCAAACACATTCAAACAAAGCTTTATGAATCAAACGAAAGTTAAACATATTTAAACAAAACTATTTGAATCAAATGAAAGTCAAATGCAATCTTCATAGCTAATTGAATCAAATGAAAGTCAAACATATTCAAACAAAGCTTTTTGAATCAAGTAATAGTCAAACACATTAAAACAAAGCTATTTGAATCAAATGAAAGTGAAATACATCATACAATGCTATTAAAATGAAAGTCAAACACATTCAAATACAGCTTTTAATTCTAATGAAAGAAAAATGCATTCAACAATGCTAATTGAATGAAATGAAAGTCAAACACATTTAGAAAAAGCAATTTAAATCAAATAAAAGTCAAATACATTTAAAAAAAGCTTTTTAAATTAAATGAAAGTCAAACACATTCAAACAAAGTTATTTAAATCAAATGAAAGTAAAACGCATTCTACAAAGCTAATTGAATAAAATGAAGGCAAACACATTCAAACAAAGCTATTTAAATCAAATGAAATTGAAATGCATTAAACAAAGCTAATTGAATCAAATGAAAGTCAAACACATTAAAATATAGCTTTTTGAATAAAATGAAATTGAAATGCATTCTACAAAGCTAATTGAATCAAATGAAAGTCAAACACATTCAAACAATGCTTTTTGAATCAAATGAAAGTCAAGTGCATTTTTCATAGCTAATTCAATCAAATATAAGTCAAACACATTCAAACAAAGCTTTTGAGTCAAATAGAAGTCAAATGAATTATTCACTAATTGAATCAAAAGAAAGTCAAACACATTCATAAAAAGCATTATGAATCAAATAAAAGTCAAACACATTCAAACAAAACTATTTGAATCAAATGAAAGTGAAACACATTCAATCAAAGCTTTTTGAATCAAATGAAAGTTAAACACATTCAAACAAAGCTATTTCAATCAAATGAAAGTGAAATGCATTCTACAAAGCTAATTGAATCAAATGAAAGTCAAACACGTTTAAATAAAGCTTTTGATTCAAATAAAAGGCAAATGCATTCAATAATGCTAATTGAACCAAATGAAAGTCAAACACATTCAAAAAAGTTTTTTAAATCAAATGAAAGTCAAACAAATTCAAACAAAGCAATTAAAATCAAATGAAAGTAAAATGCAATTCAAACAAAGCTATTTTAAATCAAATGAAAGTGAAATGTATTCTACAAAGCTAATTGAATCAAATGAAAGTCAAATGCAATCAACAAAGCTTATTAAATCGAATGAAAGTCAAATGCATTCAATAACGCTTATTGTATCAAAAGAAAGTCAAATGCATTTTTCAAAGCAAATTCAATCAAATGAAAGTCAAACACATTCAAACAAAGATTTTGAATCAAATAAAAGTCAAATGAACTCTTCAAAGCTAATTGAACCAAATGAAAGTCAAACACCTTCAAACAAAGCATTATTAATCAAATGAAAGTCAAATGAATTCTTCATAGCTAATTGATTAAAATTAAAGTCAAACACATTCAAACAAAGCTTTATAAATCAAGAGAAAGTGAAACTCATCAAAACAAAGCTATTTGAATCAAATGAAAGTGAAATACATTCTACAATGCTAATTAAATCATGTGAAAGTCAAACACATTCAAACAAAACTTTTTGAATCAAATGAAAGTCAAATGCATTAAAAAAAACTTACTAAATCAAATGCAAGTGAAATACATTTAAAAAAGCTTTTTAAATCAAATAAAAGTTAAACACATTTAAACAAAGCTTTTTAAATCAAATGAAAGTCAAACACATTCAAACAAAGCGATTAAATTCAAATAAAAGTGAAATGCAATTTACAAAGCTAATTGAATAAAATTAAGGCAAACACGTTCAAAGAAAGCTATTTAAATCAAATGAAAGTGAAATGCATTCTACAAAGCTTATTGAATCAAATGAAGTAGTCAAACACATTCAAACAAAGGTATTTAAATCAATTGAAAGTGAAATGCATTCTACAAAGCAAATTGAATCAAATTAAAGTCAAACACATTAAAAAAAAGCTATTAAAATCAAATGAAAGTGAAATACAATTTACAAAGCTAATTTAATAAAATGAAGGTAAACACATTCAAACAAAGCTATTAAAATAATATGAAAGTGAAATGCATTTTACACAGCAAATTGAATCAAATGAAAGTCAAACACATTCATAAAAATCTTTTTGAATTAAGTGAAAGTCAAACACATTAAAACAAAGCTATTTTGATCAAATGAAAGTGAAATGAATTCTTCAAAGCTAATTGAACCAAATGAAGTCAAACACATTAAAAAAAGCTAATTAAATCAAATGAAAGTGAAATGCATTCTACACAGCAAATTGAATTAAATGCAAGTCAAACACATTCATAAAAAGCTTTTTGAATTAAGTGAAAGTCAAACACATTAAAACAATGCTATTTTAATCATTTGAATGTAAAATGAATTCTACAAAGCTAAATGAATCAAATGAAAGCCAAACACATTCAAACAAAGCTTTATGAATCAAACGAAATTTAAACATATTTAAACAAAACTATTTGAATCAAATGAAAGTGAAATGCATCTTCATAGCTAATTGAATCAAATGAAAGTCAAACATATTCAAACAAAGCTTTTTGAATCAAGTAACAGTCAAACACATTAAAACAAAGCTATTTGAATCAAATGAAAGTGAAATACATTCTACAATGCTATTAAAATGACAGTCAAACACATTCAAATACAGCTTTTAATTCAAATGAAAGAAAAATGCATTCAACAATGCTAATTGAATGAAATGAAAGTCAAACACATTTAGAAAAAGCTATTTAAATCAAATAAAAGTTAAATACATTTAAATAAAGCTTTTTAAATCAAATGAAAGTCAAACACATTCAAACAAAGTTATTTAAATCAAATGAAAGTGAAACACATTCTACAAAGCTAATTGAATAAATGAAGGAAAACACATTCAAACAAAGCTATTTAAATCAAATGAAATTGAAATGCATTATACAAAGCTAATTGAATCAAATGAAAGTCAAACACATTCAAATAAAGCTTTTTGAATCAAATGAAATTGAAATGCATTCTACAAAGCTAATTGAATCAAATGAATGTCAAACACATTCAAACAAAGCTTTTTGAATCAAATGAAAGTCAAGTGCCTTTTTCATAGCTAATTCAATCAAATATAAGTCAAACACATTCAAACAAAGCTTTTGAGTCAAATAGAAGTCAAATGAATTATTCAAAGCTAATTGAATCAAAAGAAAGTCAAACACATTCATAAAAAGCATTATGAATCAAATAAAAGTCAAACTCATTCAAACAAAACTATTTGAATCAAATGAAAGTGAAACACATTCAATCAAAGCTTTTTGAATCAAATGAAAGTTAAACACATTCAAACAAAGCTATTTCAATCAAATGAAAGTGAAATGCATTCTACAAAGCTAATTGAATCAAATGAAAGTCAAACACGTTCAAATAAAGCTTTTGATTCAAATAAAAGGCAAATGCATTCAATAATGCTAATTGAACCAAATGAAAGTCAAACACATTCAAACAAGCTTTTTAAATCAAATGAAAGTCAAACACATTCAAACAAAGCAATTAAAATCAAATGAAAGTAAAATGCAATTCAAACAAATCTATTTTAAATCAAAAGAAAGTGAAATGTATTCTACAAAGCTAATTGAATCAAATAAAAGTCAAATGCATTCAACAAAGCTTATTAAATCGAATGAAAGTCAAATGCATTCAATAATGCTTATTGTATCAAAAGAAAGTCAAATGCATTTTTCAAAGCAAATTCAATCAAATGAAAGTCAAACACATTCAAACAAAGATTTTGAATCAAATAAAAGTCAAATGAACTCTTCAAAGCTAATTGAACCAAATGAAAGTCAAACACATTCAAACAAAGCATTATTAATCAAATGAAAGTCAAATGAATTCTTCATAGCTAATTGATTAAAATTAAAGTCAAACACATTCAAACAAAGCTTTATAAATCAAGAGAAAGTGAAACTCATTAAAACAAAGCTATTTGAATCAAATGAAAGTGAAATACATTCTACAATGCTAATTAAATCATATGAAAGTCAAACACATTCAAACAAAACTTTTTGAATCAAATGAAAGTCAAATGCATACAAAAAAAAACTTACTAAATCAAATGCAAGTGAAATACATTTAAAAAAGCTTTTTAAATCAAAATAAAAGTCAAACACATTTAAACAAAGCTTTTTAAATCAAATGAAAGTCAAACACATTCAAACAAAGCGATTAAATTCAAATAAAAGTGAAATGCAATTTACAAAGCTAATTGAATAAAATTAAGGCAAACACGTTCAAAGAAAGCTATTTAAATCAAATGAAAGTGAAATGCATTCTACAAAGCTTATTGAATCAAATGAAGTAGTCAAACACATTCAAACAAAGGTATTTAAATCAATTGAAAGTGAAATGCATTCTACAAAGCAAAATTGAATCAAATTAAAGTCAAACACATTAAAAAAAAGCTATTAAAATCAAATGAAAGTGAAATACAATTTACAAAGCTAATTTAATAAAATGAAGGTAAACACATTCAAACAAAGCTATTAAAATAATATGAAAGTGAAATGCATTTTACACAGCAAATTGAATCAAATGAAAGTCAAACACATTCATAAAAATCTTTTTGAATTAAGTGAAAGTCAAACACATTAAAACAAAGCTATTTTGATCAAATGAAAGTGAAATGAATTCTTCAAAGCTAATTGAACCAAATGAAGTCAAACACATTAAAAAAAGCTAATTAAATCAAATGAAAGTGAAATGCATTCTACACAGCAAATTGAATTAAATGCAAGTCAAACACATTCATAAAAAGCTTTTTGAATTAAGTGAAAGTCAAACACATTAAAACAATGCTATTTTAATCATTTGAATGTAAAATGAATTCTACAAAGCTAAATGAATCAAATGAAAGCCAAACACATTCAAACAAAGCTTTATGAATCAAACGAAATTTAAACATATTTAAACAAAACTATTTGAATCAAATGAAAGTGAAATGCTATCTTCATAGCTAATTGAATCAAATGAAAGTCAAACATATTCAAACAAAGCTTTTTGAATCAAGTAACAGTCAAAACACATTAAAACAAAGCTATTTGAATCAAATGAAAGTGAAATACATTCTACAATGCTATTAAAATGACAGTCAAACACATTCAAATACAGCTTTTAATTCAAATGAAAGAAAAATGCATTCAACAATGCTAATTGAATGAAATGAAAGTCAAACACATTTAGAAAAAGCTATTTAAATCAAATAAAAGTTAAATACATTTAAATAAAGCTTTTTAAATCAAATGAAAGTCAAACACATTCAAACAAAGTTATTTAAATCAAATGAAAGTGAAACACATTCTACAAAGCTAATTGAATAAAATGAAGGAAAACACATTCAAACAAAGCTATTTAAATCAAATGAAATTGAAATGCATTATACAAAGCTAATTGAATCAAATGAAAGTCAAACACATTCAAATAAAGCTTTTTGAATCAAATGAAATTGAAATGCATTCTACAAAGCTAATTGAATCAAATGAATGTCAAACACATTCAAACAAAGCTTTTTGAATCAAATGAAAGTCAAGTGCCTTTTTCATAGCTAATTCAATCAAATATAAGTCAAAACACATTCAAACAAAGCTTTTGAGTCAAATAGAAGTCAAATGAATTATTCAAAGCTAATTGAATCAAAAGAAAGTCAAACACATTCATAAAAAGCATTATGAATCAAATAAAAGTCAAACTCATTCAAACAAAACTATTTGAATCAAATGAAAGTGAAACACATTCAATCAAAGCTTTTTGAATCAAATGAAAGTTAAACACATTCAAACAAAGCTATTTCAATCAAATGAAAGTGAAATGCATTCTACAAAGCTAATTGAATCAAATGAAAGTCAAACACGTTCAAATAAAGCTTTTGATTCAAATAAAAGGCTAATGCATTCAATAATGCTAATTGAACCAAATGAAAGTCAAACACATTCAAACAAGCTTTTTAAATCAAATGAAAGTCAAACACATTCAAACAAAGCAATTAAAATCAAATGAAAGTAAAATGCAATTCAAACAATCTATTTTAAATCAAAAGAAAGTGAAATGTATTCTACCAAAGCTAATTGAATCAAATAAAAGTCAAATGCATTCAACAAAGCTTATTAAATCGAATGAAAGTCAAATGCATTCAATAATGCTTATTGTATCAAAAGAAAGTCAAATGCATTTTTCAAAAGCAAATTCAATCAAATTGAAAGTCAAACACATTCAAACAAAGATTTTGAATCAAATAAAAGTCAAATGAACTCTTCAAAGCTAATTGAACCAAATGAAAGTCAAACACATTCAAACAAAGCATTATTAATCAAATGAAAGTCAAATGAATTCTTCATAGCTAATTGATTAAAATTAAAGTCAAACACATTCAAACAAAGCTTTATAAATCAAGAGAAAGTGAAACTCATTAAAACAAAGCTATTTGAATCAAATGAAAGTGAAATACATTCTACAATGCTAATTAAATCATATGAAAGTCAAACACATTCAAACAAAACTTTTTGAATCAAATGAAAGTCAAATGCATACAAAAAAACTTACTAAATCAAATGCAAGTGAAACACACTTAAAAAAGCTTTTTAAATCAAATAAAAGTCAAACACATTTAAACAAAGCTTTTTAAATCAAATGAAAGTCAAACACATTCAAACAAAGCGATTAAATTCAAATAAAAGTGAAATGCAATTTACAAAGCTAATTGAATAAAATTAAGGCAAACACGTTCAAAGAAAGCTATTTAAATCAAATGAAAGTGAAATGCATTCTACAAAGCTTATTGAATCAAATGAAGTAGTCAAACACATTCAAACAAAGGTATTTAAATCAATTGAAAGTGAAATGCATTCTACAAAGTAAATTGAATCAAATTAAAGTCAAACACATTAAAAAAAAGCTATTAAAATCAAATGAAAGTGAAATGCAATTTACAAAGCTAATTGAATAAAATGAAGGCAAACACATTCAAACAAAACTATTAAAATAATATGAAAGTGAAAATGCATTCTACACAGCAAATTGAATTAAATGAAAGTCAAACACATTCATAAAAATCTTTTTGAATTAAGTGAAAATCAAACACATTAAAACAAAGCTATTTTAATCAAATGAAAGTGAAATGAATTCTTCAAAGCTAATTGAACCAAATGCAGTCAAACACATTTAAAAAAAAGCTAATTAAATCAAATGAAAGTGAAATCCATTCTACACTGCAAATTGAATTAAATGCAAGTCAAACACATTCATAAAAAGCTTTTTGAATTAAGTGAAAGTCAAACACATTAAAACAATGCTATTTTAATCATTTGAATGTAAAATGAATTCTACAAAGCTAAATGAATCAAATGAAAGCCAAACACATTCAAACAAAGCTTTATAAATCAAACGAAAGTCAAACATATTTAAACAAAACTATTTGAATCAAATGAAAGACAAAGCAATCTTCATAGCTAATTGAATCAAATGAAAGTCAAACATATTCAAACAAAGCTTTTTGAATCAAGTAACAGTCAAACACATTAAAACAAAGCTATTTGAATCAAATGAAAGTGAAATACATTATACAATGCTATTAAAATGAAAGTCAAACACATTCAAATACAACTTTTAATTTTAATGAAAGAAAAATGCATTCAACAATGCTAATTGAATGAAATGAAAGTCAAACACATTTAGAAAAAGCTATTTAAATCAAATAAAAGTCAAATACATTTAAATAAAGCTTTTTAAATCAATGAAAGTCAAACACATTCAAAAAAGTTATTTAATCAAATGAAAGTGAAACGCATTCTACAAAGCTAATTTAATAAAATGAAGGCAAACGCATTCAAAAGCTATTTAAATCAAATAAAATTGAATGCATTATACAAAGCTAATTGAATCAAATGAAAGTCAAACACATTCAAATAAATTTTTTTGAATCAAATGAAATTGAAATGCATTCTACAAAGCTAATTGAATCAAATGAAAGTCAAACACATTCAAACAAAGCTTTTTGAATCAAATGAAAGTCAAGTGCATTTTTCATAGCTAATTCAATCAAATATAAGTCAAACACATTCAAACAAAGCTTTTGAGTCAAATAGAAGTCAAATGAATTATTCAAACCTAATTGAATCAAAAGAAAGTCAAACACATTCATAGAAAGCATTATGAATCAAATAAAAGTCAAACACATTCAAACAAAACTATTTGAATCAAATGAAAGTCAAAACACATTCAATCAAAGATTTTTGAATCAAATGAAAGTTAAACACATTCAAACAAAGCTATTTCAATCAAATGAAAGTGAAATGCATTCTACAAAGCTAATTGAATCAAATGAAAGTCAAACACGTTCAAATAAAGCTTTTGATTCAAATAAAAGGCAAATGCATTCAATAATGCTAATTGAACCAAATGAAAGTCAAACACATTCAAAAAAGCTTTTTAAATCAAATGAAAGTCAAACACATTCAAAAAAGCAATTAAAATCAAATGAATGTAAAATGCAATTCAAACAAAGCTATTTTAAATCAAATGAAAGTGAAATGTATTCTACAAAGCTAATTGAATCAAATGAAAGTCAAATGAATTCAACAAAGCTTATTAAATCGAATGAAAGTCAAATGCATTCAATAATGCTTATTGTATCAAAAGAAAGTCAAATGCATTTTTCAAAGCAAATTCAATCAAATGAAAGTCAAACACATTCAAACAAAGATTTTGAATCAAATAAAAGTCAAATGAACTCTTCAAAGCTAATTGAACCAAATGAAAGTCAAACACATTCAAACAAAGCATTATTAATCAAATGAAAGTCAAATGAATTCTTCATAGCTAATTGATTAAAATTAAAGTCAAACACATTCAAACAAAGCTTTATAAATCAAGAGAAAGTGAAACTCATTAAAACAAAGCTATTTGAATCAAATGAAAGTGAAATACATTCTACATTGCTAATTAAATCATATGAAAGTAAAACACATTCAAACAAAACTTTTTGAATCAAATGAAAGTCAAATGCATTCAAAAAACTTACTAAATCAAATGCAAGTGAAACACATTTAAAAAAGCTTTTTAAATCAAATATAAGTCAAACACATTCAAACAAAGCTTTTGAGTCAAATAGAAGTCAAATGAATTATTCAAAGCTAATTGAATCAAAAGAAAGTCAAACACATTCATAAAAAGCATTATGAATCAAATAAAAGTCAAACACATTCAACAAAACTATTTGAATCAAATGAAAGTGAAACACATTCAATCAAAGCTTTTTGAATCAAATGAAAGTTAAACACATTCAAACAAAGCTATTTCAATCAAATGAAAGTGAAATGCATTCTACAAAGCTAATTGAATCAAATGAAAGTCAAACACGTTCAAATAAAGCTTTTGATTCAAATAAAAGGCAAATGCATTCAATAATGCTAATTGAACCAAATGAAAGTCAAACACATTCAAAAAAGCTTTTTAAATCAAATGAAAGTCAATCACATTCAAACAAAGCAATTAAAATCAAATGAAAGTAAAATGCAATTCAAACAAAGCTATTTTAAATCAAATGAAAGTGAAATGTATTCTACAAAGCTAATTGAATCAAATGAAAGTCAAATGCATTCAACAAAGCTTATTAAATCGAATGAAAGTCAAATGCATTCAATAATGCTTATTGTATCAAAAGAAAGTCAAATGCATTTTTCAAAGCAAATTCAATCAAATGAAAGTCAAACACATTCAAACAAAGATTTTGAATCAAATAAAAGTCAAATGAACTCTTCAAAGCTAATTGAACCAAATGAAAGTCAAACACATTCAAACAAAGCATTATTAATCAAATGAAAGTCAAATGAATTCTTCATAGCTAATTGATTAAAACTAATGTCAAACACATTCAAACAAAGCTTTATAAATCAGAGAAAGTGAAACTCATTAAAACAAAGCTATTTGAATCAAATGAAAGTGAATACATTCTACAATGCTAATTAAATCATATGAAAGTCAAACACATTCAAACAAAACTTTTTGAATCAAATGAAAGTCAAATGCATTCAAAAAAACTTACTAAATCAAATGCAAGTGAAACACATTTAAAAAAGCTTTTTAAATCAAATAAAAGTCAAACACATTTAAACAAAGCTTTTTAAATCAAATGAAAGTCAAACACATTCAAACAAAGCGATTAAATCCAAATAAAAGTGAAATGCAATTTACAAAGCTAATTTAATAAAATTAAGGCAAACACGTTCAAAGAAAGCTATTTAAATCAAATGAAAGTGAAATGCATTCTACAAAGCTTATTGAATCAAATGAAGTAGTCAAACACATTCAAACAAAGGTATTTAAATCAAATGAAAGTCAAACACATTCAAACAAAGCTATTAAAATAATATGAAAGCGAAATGCATTCTACACAGCAAATTGAATTAAATGAAAGTCAAAACACATTCAAACAAAACTATTTGAATCAAATGAAAGTCAAAACACATTCAATCAATGATTTTTGAATCAAATGAAAGTTAAACACATTCAAACAAAGCTATTTCAATCAAATGAAAGTGAAATGCATTCTACAAAGCTAATTGAATCAAATGAAAGTCAAACACGTTCAAATAAAGCTTTTGATTCAAATAAAAGGCAAATGCATTCAATAATGCTAATTGAACCAAATGAAAGTCAAACACATTCAAAAAAGCTTTTTAAATCAAATGAAAGTCAAACACATTCAAACAAAGCAATTAAAATCAAATGAATGTAAAATGCAATTCAAACAAAGCTATTTTAAATCAAATGAAAGTGAAATGTATTCTACAAAGCTAATTGAATCAAATGAAAGTCAAATGAATTCAACAAAGCTTATTAAATCGAATGAAAGTCAAATGCATTCAATAATGCTTATTGTATCAAAAGAAAGTCAAATGCATTTTTCAAAGCAAATTCAATCAAATGAAAGTCAAACACATTCAAACAAAGATTTTGAATCAAATAAAAGTCAAATGAACTCTTCAAACCTAATTGAACCAAATGAAAGTCAAACACATTCAAACAAAGCATTATTAATCAAATGAAAGTCAAATGAATTCTTCATAGCTAATTGATTAAAACTAATGTCAAACACATTCAAACAAAGCTTTATAAATCAAGAGAAAGTGAAACTCATTAAAACAAAGCTATTTGAATCAAATGAAAGTGAAATACATTCTACAATGCTAATTAAATCATATGAAAGTCAAACACATTCAAACAAAACTTTTTGAATCAAATGAAAGTCAAATGCATTCAAAAAAACTTACTAAATCAAATGCAAGTGAAACACATTTAAAAAAGCTTTTTAAATCAAAAAAGTCAAACACATTTAAACAAAGCTTTTTAAATCAAATGACAGTCAAACACATTCAAACAAAGCGATGAAATCCAAATAAAAGTGAAATGCAATTTACAAAGCTAATTTAATAAAATTAAGGGAAACACGTTCAAAGAAAGCTATTTAAATCAAATGAAAGTGAAATGCATTCTACAAAGCTTATTGAATCAAATGAAGTAGTCAAACACATTCAAACAAAGGTATTTAAATCAATTGAAAGTGAAATGCATTCTACAAAGCAAATTGAATCAAATTAAAGTCAAACACATTAAAAAAAAAGCTATTAAAATCAAATGAAAGTGAAATGCAATTTACAAAGCTAATTGAATAAAATGAAGGCAAACACATTCAAACAAAGCTATTAAAATAATATGAAAGTGAAATGCATTCTACACAGCAAATTGAATTAAATGAAAGTCAAACACATTCATAAAAATCTTTTTGAATTAAGTGAAAGACAAACACATTAAAACAAAGCTATTTTAATCAAATGAAAGTGAAATGAATTCTTCAAAGCTAATTGAACCAAATTAAGTCAAACACATTAAAAAAAAAGCTAATTAAATCAAATGAAAGTGAAATGCATTCTACACAGCAAATTGAATTAAATGAAAGTCAAACACATTCATAAAAATCTTTTTGAATTAAGTGAAAATCAAACACATTAAAACAAAGCTATTTTAATCAAATGAAATTGAAATGAATTCTTCAAAGCTAATTGAACCAAATGAAGTCAAACACATTTAAAAAAAGCTAATTAAATCAAATGAAAGTGAAATGCATTCTCACATTCATAAAAAGCTTTTTGAATTAAGTGAAAGTCAAACACTAAAACAATGCTATTTTAATCATTTGAATGTAAAATGAATTCTACCAAGCTAAATGAATCAAATGAAAGCCAAACACATTCAAACAAAGCTTTATGAATCAAACGAAAGTCATATTTAAACAAAACTATTTGAATCAAATGAAAGTAAAATGCAATCTTCATAGCTAATTGAATCAAATGAAAGTCAAACATATTCAAACAAAGCTTTTTGAATCAATTAACAGTCAAACACATTAAAACAAAGCTAAATTGAAATACATACAATGCTATTAAAATGAAAGTCAAACACATTCAAATACAACTTTTAATTCAAATGAAAGAAAAATGCATTCAACAATGCTAATTGAATGAAATGAAAGTCAAACACATTTAGAAAAAGCTATTTTAAATCAAATAAAAGTCAAATACATTTAAATAAAGCTTTTAAATCAAATGAAAGTTAAACACATTCAAACAAAGTTATTTAAATCAAATGAAAGTGAAACGCATTCTACAAAGCTAATTGAATAAAATGAAGGCAACGCATTCAAACAAAGCTATTTAAATCAAATTATACAAAGCTAATTGAATCAAATGAAAGTCAAACACATTCAAATAAAGCTTTTTGAATCAAATGAAATTGAAATGCATTCTACAAAGCTAATTGATCAAATGAAAGTCAAACACATTCAAACAAAGCTTTTGAATCAAATGAAAGTCAAGTGCATTTTTCATAGCTAATTCAATCAAATATAAGTCAAACACATTCAAACAAAGCTTTTGAGTCAAATAGAAGTCAAATGAATTATTCAAAGCTAATTGAATCAAAAGAAGTCAAACACATTCATAAAAAGCATTATGAATCAAATAAAATTCAAACACATTCAAACAAAACTATTTGAATCAAATGAAAGTCAAACACATTCAATCAAAGCTTTTTGAATCAAATGAAAGTTAAACACATTCAAACAAAGCTATTTCTATCAAATGAAAGTGAAATGCATTCTACAAAGCTAATTGAATCAAATGAAAGTCAAACACGTTCAAATAAAGCTTTTGATTCAAATAAAAGGCAAATGCATTCAATAATGCTAATTGAACCAAATGAAAGTCAAACACATTCAAAAAAGCTTTTTAAATCAAATGAAAGTCAAACACATTCAAACAAAGCAATTAAAATCAAATGAAAGTAAAATGCAATTCAAACAAAGCTATTTTAAATCAAATGAAAGTGAAATGTATTCTACAAAGCTAATTGAATCAAATGAAAGTCAAATGCATTCAACAAAGCTTATTAAATCGAATGAAAGTCAAATGCATTCAATAACGCTTATTGTATCAAAAGAAAGTCAAATGCATTTTTCAAAGCAAATTCAATCAAATGAAAGTCAAACACATTCAAACAAAGATTTTGAATCAAAATAAAAGTCAAATGAACTCTTCAAAGCTAATTGAACCAAATGAAAGTCAAACACCTTCAAACAAAGCATTATTAATCAAATGAAAGTCAAATGAATTCTTCATAGCTAATTGATTAAAATTAAAGTCAAACACATTCAAACAAAGCTTTATAAATCAAGAGAAAGTGAAACTCATCAAAACAAAGCTATTTGAATCAAATGAAAGTGAAATACATTCTAGAATGCTAATTAAATCATGTGAAAGTCAAACACATTCAAACAAAACTTTTTGAATCAAATGAAAGTCAAATGCATT